>NC_141035.1:34767500-35067500 GCF_052040795.2 Danio rerio
TTAGCAGCAGTATCAACAGATATTAAGCAGACAGTTTAATTCTCAAATGGGCCATCACAAAAAAGTGTTCTCTTAATATGTTACTCATCGTAAGCTCAACATTGCACACTATTGCTGCATTTATATCACCAAGAAAGGTAAAAGGTAAAAACAAAGTCATAATATGAAATCAGAGCTGAAAATAATCGTTTCTGTTTCTTTACACTCAGTTTCACTCACATTTAAACTCAATATTCTGAAGAAGGTCAAAGGAAAAAGTCTGAATTTTGAATTTACATTTTCATAATCCCGACTCTGCATTAAACTTAAAATAATTAATATTTTTCACAGTGGAAAATTTATAAAGTCAATTTTGATTTCATTTTTTGCAGTTCGGCAGGGGTAAAATTCTGAATGCTACTACATGCAGTTGCAGTTCTTGCATTTAAAATAAAAACATACTTCAGTCAGAGTCAGAATCGACATAAACACTGTTTTTTAATGAATATATATAACCCATTGTTTTTATTTTTTATTTTTTTTATTTCAGCAAATCTTTAGAAATTGCAAGATAAATAGACACAATGACAAGATTTTTGTTTATATAATTAAAAAAAAAATTTCAATCTTCGAGGAAACGGTGAGATATAAAGCCACATTTACTACAGTTACCTGTGGTGAAAAACTCAAATCTCAAGATATAAACTTACAGTTCTGGGGGAAAAGATATGAATTTATGAATTTTAATGTTTTTTTTTTTTTTATCTGATGTAAAAAAAAAATAAAAAAAATCAGTTCTTACCTTTTTTTTATTTCTCAGAATTACATTTTTCTCAGAATTATTATTATTATTGTTAATTTCCCATGGCTGAAACAAAAAAAAAAAAAAAAAACATAAAATACATAAAATTCATTTGTCCAGCATAATATTTTTATGAAAATCAAGAAACACCGTGCTTAACTTCAGTTGTGCCACATTTCAGTTTGTCTGTGTCTGTGTGTTATTTTTTGTGATCTGCCTCTAGAAGCCTGATGATCTGCATTCAAACATCAGCTCTGCGTTTCATTTCCTCTTCCTTATGTGCTCATTTATTTATTTTTGTTGCAGGCATTTGAAAATGAACACAAAGTTTTTTGTATTCTCTAAAGCACCTTTTCCATAACAAGCATGATTATTACAGCCTGATCTTATCATGAGATAACGTATGTTTTGTCAGTTTAGTGGCTAATTCGTGTGAAGTACTACGAGTTCAGTCATATAATAATACTACTACTAATAATAATAATAATACATTTTATTTATAGGCGCCTTTCAAAGCACTCAAGGACACCTTACAATATGTAATGTAATGTAATGTAATGTAATGTGTATTTATATAGCGCATTTATTGTGTATGGCCATACACCCAAAGCGCTTTACAATCATGAGGGGGGTTTCTCCACACCACCACCAGTGTGCAGCATCCACTTGGATGATGCGACGGCTGCCACAGGACAACGGCGCCAATGCGCTCACCACACACCAGCTATTGGTGGAGTGGAAAGACAGTGATCGAGCCAATTCGGTGGAAGGGGATGATTGGGAGGCCATGATCGTAAGGGCCGATAGAGGGACTTTAGCCAGGACACCGGGGTTACACCCCTGCTCTTTCACGAGAAGTGCCATGGGATTTTTAATGACCACAGAGAGTCAGGACCTCGGTTTAACGTCTCATCCGAAAGACGGCGCCCACTGACAGTATAGCGTCCCGTTCACTTTTACTGGGGCATTAGGACTCACATAGACCACAGGTTGAGCGCCCCCTGCTGGCCTCACCAACACCACTTCCAACAGCAACCTAGTGTTTCCTAGTGGTCTCCCATCCAGGTACTGACCAGGCTCAGCCCTGCTTAGCTTCAGTGAGTAACCGGTCTTGGGCTGCAGGGTGACATGGCTGTGGCCATGATATGTCACAGGCACATTATAAAAACAAGACAGAAAAGTAACGAAACATAGTATTAATCCAGAAAATCAATAAAAGCAATCCTGAACAGAAAGGTTTTAACCTGGGGTTTAAAATTGGAGATAGAGTCCACCTGACAAATATCTAACGGCAGGGAATTCCTTAAGTGTGGTGCTATGCAGCTAAAAGCCCTGCCACAAAGTGTCCCATTTTAAAAAAAGAAGACAAGGCACCAAACCCCACCCCTAAACCCAACCGTCACTGTGTGATGAGCAAATTGTACTAAATCATACAGTCATACAAATCAGCCACTAAATCAAAAAGTTATGAATTGCCGTGCTATAGCATTGATTATTACTACTCAATAGGTTTTTATGGCCCTAACACACATTTCAGAAAATATGAAAATATTCATCACTTTTGTCCCACCCAGATTTAAACCTCCAATTTCTTTTTGTTTGTAGTTTAGATTTTTAGTCATTAAGCCCTGTGATCTTGCTTTATCTTTGTGAGAGAGAGCAGATCAAGACGGGTTTAATTACTGCTCTTACAGCGTAAAACCTAAGACGCTCTTCATCCGCTGTAATCCACTGATTGTGAATCATCTGATGGAGATGAATGAAGGGGGACGTGGGGACTGGACATTTGATAGCCCCATATCCTCTTTTTGACCCCAGCACACTGAATGAATTAAGAGTCCCGTTGAGCTGCAACATTGGAGAGCTTCGACTAGACTCTTTATCTGATAACTACTGATTCAGGAACAGTTGTCTCCAGAGGCCGTCAGCAGCAGCTGGAAAATAGTCTTAGAAAAAAAGCTCAATTCTAAAATACCTTGTCATTTTTTTTTTTTTTTTTTTGTATTATTAAGATACTATGAAAGTTTGAATATTGGTTTAAATTTTGTATTGTCTTAATGTATTGCTTACTAATTACTGTTGTTTTATATTTTTTTCTATTTTTTTTTGCCCATTTACAAAATCACCTTACACTAAATGAATCTAAGAAAGGTTGCCTTGGCTTTCATTTTTAATTTTAGTTTCACCTGCTTTTATTTTTAGTAATTATACTAATCAATGTTACCTTAGGGTCTCCTTTATGCTCCTTTTTAGAAAACTTATAATTTTATATAACTTTTCCTTCAGTTAAATAAGTGATTAAGACACATTTTATGTCAAGTCAAGTTAAGCTATATTGTCATTCATGTGTGGACATACAGAGAAACAAAATATCGTGTCTCGCAGGACAACAGTGCTGCATAAATTAATCATAAATGCAACACAACACAACACTGGACATCTGGAGAGCTATTTTAAAAAATCTATGCATAATATACTATAAAGTACATAACTATACACATAAGACACGCTATACAAGTACTTCTATGATTTAATCTGGTTTTTAATTTGTTTTTAGTACTGTTTTTGTATTGTGTACTTTTTATTATTTATTATTATTATTACAGATGTTTAATGTCTTTTGTAGCACCTTGGGTTTAAAAAAAGCACATTAGAAATAAAATCCATTGTCATAGTTAGCGCTAGAAAATGTTAATTTCAGCTAAATCAAATGACATATATTCACTAAAGTATAAATTAAAGTTGGCAGATTTTTTTAATTAATTCAGCTAGTTGCTGAGGCAACATTTAATTTTATGGAAATAAAATATAATTTTGTAGAAGCTGTATACTATAATTACAAAACGAACAATAAACTTTAACTAAAATACAAAAAAGTTAACTTTTTCAAAATGATTTCATTTGTGTTTCATTGATTTTCTTTTCGGCTTAGTCTCTTTATTAATCCTAACATATATATATATATATATATATATATATATATATATATATATATATATATATATATATATATATATATATATATATTAAGGGTGGAGCCGAACCCGAATACGGTATTCGGAAAGGCACGAATAGCGTGTTTTTACGAATACTTGATTCAAACAAATACTTGAAAAATTATTTGTATTCGGGAGCAAGAAAAACACTATATCAAAAAGCAGCGTTTCCTCATGAGACCACAGTGCATGCCCGCGTGAGTGAGTGAGAGAGAGAGAGAGAGACGCTCAGGAGTCGGAGGGCGGGGCGGAGATAAAAGGTGTCAGGCACAAGCTTCTCCACAGCAACAGACAGAAGGCTCGGCTGAGCGTAAAAAATACTTCACTGCATCACTATTTTTGTTAAATAGATTTTTGTACCTTAATTGGGTTCCAAAGGAGTTTGATCGGGATATTCTATTACGCTGCATTATTGACTCTGTTTACGCAACAATAGCTCTGTTAGCGCGGTAATTTAGACAATAGACTGTTGACAGAGTAACATTAACGTTCGTTTATAAAGGTTAAAACGATGCTTTTGCAGTTGTGTCCAATAGTATGCACTTATGGGAGTTATATGGTACGTCTAAATTACTGTCTTTTGCAGACAGCAAGATATATGCTATAGGCTAGTTAACCTTAGCATAGCTTCCCGTCACTTTTTATTAACTTGAAACTCCTCAAATACATTTGGGCACCCAGAAAAAGAGTGAAAAAGACCATTTCTTGGTCCTCCACCAGTCAAAAGAAAAAAAAAAACTTCAGATTCTGTGTGGAAGCATTTTACAGTCAGTGCTGCTGCAGATAAAACAAAGTGACACTGTATAATGTTTACAAAAGTGAAATCAGCAGAGGCAGAGATATTAAACATCTGTCAACATCTTCTATCCATAATCATTCATTCATTTCGGCTAAATCCCTTTATCAATCTGGGGTTGCCACAGTGGAATGAACCACCAATTTATCCAGCATATGTTTTACGCAGTGGCTGCCCTTCCAGCTGCTACCCAGCACTGGGAAACATCCATACACTCTCTTTCACACACATACAATAGGGACTATTTAGCTTACCCAATTCACCTGTATTGCATGTGTTTGGACTGTGGTGGAAACCGGAGCACCCGGAGGAAACCCACGCCAACATGGGGAGAACCCAGTCGAGGCTCGAACCAGCAACCTTCTTGCTGTCAGGCGACAGTGCTACTCACTGTGCCACCGCGCAACCTTCTATGTAATGTATTATCACATGCACTAAAAGCATCCTCTCCTGATACTGTCTGTGAACCCCCACAAGCATCAATCCCCTCAATCAGCACAGCTATGTTCTGCTAAATCCTCCACAAGCACCAAACCATCAACACAGCCACATTCTGCCTCAGCAAGTCAGTTTCAAACATAAAAAAAGTAAATAATACAAACTTTGTGTCTGTTTTGTGGCAGGCAGATGACAAAAGCAGGGCTGTATCTTTTAGTATTATATAGAATACTTTTGTTCTGCCAGATCTCCCAGGCAGGGTTTTATTTAGATTTATTTAGTTAATTTTAGTTTTTGGAATTCTGTCCATTGGAAAGAAGTTCTTTCAGAAGAAGAACAGTTTTTTGAAGTATTATTTGTTTTTATTCTGTTTATTCAGTGTCCTTCAACAAGAACGGTGGTGGTGGGGTTCATAATATTCACAATGGTATTTTATTAGTTGTTGGTTTAACCATGGATGAGATAATGGCTTCTATGTTATTTTCTTTTCAATGACATTTCTTGTCACATGTTCAAAAACAACAGCCGATATTGCATATCTATAATTTATATAATGGGTATAATTAAACAATACTTTCACTATAACGTAAATTAGAAGTGTAATAGAAAAAATATGTATTTTTGCGCCATTTTGAATTTTACTCGAATACAAATACAAATACAAATACTTTCCCCCCCTCAACAAATACAAATACCAGCTGCTCCGCACATCCCTATATATATATATATATATATATATATATATATATATATATATATATATATATATATATAGGATTTATAATCATTTTAAGAAATGAGGACGTCATCAATGTCCTCATATTTCAACTCCTTTTTGTAATACCTGTGTCATACCCATGTCATTATACAGATTTGTGTCCTGACATGTCACAAAAACACGTACACACACACTAGTTGATCATTTGGCATCAGAAGTGGCTTATATGAAAAGCAAAGGCCTCTAAATTATGCTTTTTTTTTTTTTTTACCAAAGTTAATTATTTAATTAGGACAGTAAGGTCTGATTTTGCTTTGACAAAAGTCTTGTCATATAGTATAAAAAGTCATGCTGCAATAGAAAAAGAATTAATATTTTGTATAACTCCCATGAGCTTGGAGGAGTGCATCCAGACATCTCTGCAGCGACTTAAATAATTTACTAATAAAATCATCTGGAATGGCAAAGAAAATGTTCTTGCAGGCATCCCAGAGTTCATCAAGATTCTTTGGATTCCTCTTCAATGCCTCCTCCTTCATCTTACCCCATACATGCTCAATAATGTTCATATCTGGTGACTGGCATGACCAATGCTGGAGCACCTTGACCTTCTTTGCTTTCAGGAACTTTAATGTGGAGCCTGACGTATGAGAAGGAGCGCTATCCTGCTGAAGAGTTTGCCCTCTCCTGTGGTTTGTAATGTAATGGGCAACACAAATGTCTTGATACCTCAGGCTGTTGATGTTGCCATCCACCCTGCAGATCTCTCGCACACCACCACACTTAATGTAACCCCAAACCATGATTTTTCATACACCAAACTTGACAGATTTCTGGGAATCATAGGTCCATGTGGGTTCCATTAGGTCTTCTGCAGTATTTGTGATGATTGTGATGCAGTTCAACAAATAATTCTTCAGAAAAATCTAACTTCTGCCACTTTTCCAAATGATCAACTAGAAGTCAAGTTATTATTTGTTGCTCTTACTACTGGGATCCACAACAATAACTAAAATTTTAGTTTGAGGTAACTACAATAACACTAGCCTGCTTTCATTCTATATTGTCAGCCTTTTTGTCCTCTGCATTGCTTTAATGAAGTCGTGTGATTGGCATTGAGACAAGCACATAGTGATCTTCCTGTTCCCATGACTCTCTGAACTTTCCATCTCAAATCATGCCTTCACTCCTCCTGTTTTTATTTCATTTCCATCTCATCCTCCACAAGCGTCTTCCAGCAGATTTGCAGTGGAAATGAGCTTCACAGGCTGTTGACCCTGCAGACTCTCCACCTGAGGTCTGACCGACCCTCCACTTCACCTGTTCTAAATCTTTCCACGCTCACTTTTTTTCACCTTTAATCTCATGAATACACACACTTGGAGAAGAGGACGTTCAATTTACGTCAGGATTAGGAGTTTTGGGAATTTGTGGCTTGGTTAGTAAATTTCTCCATCCCGAACGAAGGTCCCATTTGATTCACTTACGAGGAAGCGGAGTATATGGCCCATGCAGTCAGAAGATGCTGGAAGTCATAAAAGTGAAAATTAAACAAAGCTCTCAACTGAAGTGTCTCATTCCCTGGGCATGGCTCACTTTTCCATCAGAGCCGTTTAGAGCAGATTGTCCTTGTAAATAAATAGCTCTTTAATGGACGTCAATCTTGGCATTTTCTTCTGACCTCAACACTTCATTTGTTCTGAAATCCTTTATTAAAGCTTTTAAAGAACTCTGCTTTGTATTGTTTAACGGAAATTATGTTTTGTCTTGTGTTTTAACCCTTATATTATATTGCAGTTCAGTTTGTTCATGAAATTGAGCTGTCAGCCATGATGCAACATTTTTGTCCAAACTGGCTGAGAGGTTTCGATCACTGTGATGTCAACGCTGGAATCATAAGCTCAGGTATTGATATTGTACTTTATTAAGTAACTTCCCATCTTGGTTCTGGGTGGCTGCTTGAAGTGCATGCACTGTGTAAAACATATTCCAGAGTAGTTGACAGCATTGTCAAGATACTGGAATTTCAGCACCAATCAACATCTATATACTGCTAATATTTAAGCGATGTTGACCACATAAACACCGCTAGTTGGCCATTGTGTTCACATGCTCAAAAAAAGACTGTGATCGACTCCACCGCTGATCACTGAGTGCAAACACATATACATGCCACTTTAGCATTTTAAGGCTGATCTTTTTTAAATTTCAGTGTCGATTGGTACCAAATTCGATACTTTTGACAACACCAGATGGTGGGTCATTTCACTGTGGTGACCCCTGTTAAATCAGACACTAAGCTGAAGTAAAATGAATGAATGAAGGTTTATGTAATATTGCGTTTACCCAAAATTGTAATCATTTCTGGCAAAAAAGAAAAATCAATAATTTGACACATTTACTCTTGGTTATTGCAACAAAATAAAAAATGCATGCAACATAATTATATAAGGTTTCATGGTCCACGGACACAAATAGTGATGGCTACTTAAAAAAATTTTCATTAGAATGCATAGGAATGCCAATAATTGTAGAATATATCAATGATTTTTTTTCTTGGTGGAATTGTGGTATTTTTAATTGTCCTCTTTTTTGCTAAAGTTAAAGGTTAGCTTAAAAAAGTAATTAGTTGCCTTAAAAACAATAATTTGCTTGCTCAAATAAGTAAATAAACTAGCTGTAAATTGGAACTGTTAAGTTGACTTAGGGCGTACTCACTATGTACAGTTGCCTTGAACTTGGCCAAAGCACGCTTGTCCCCCCTCCCCCGACCACCTGCACTCACATTACATTCTGGCCTGGGCAGGCTTACATCATCGATGATGCACTGTTCAGTAACTTTCGCTCAGCACAGTGGAGATGTCTTCAGTTATATCATTTAATTCGTTTGATATGTGGTGACACGCAGTCAAATATTTTGCCGAACAGATCAGCCACTTTTGACGCTCATAAACAATCATAAAGTCCTGGTGCTGCAGGAGGTTTTCTGAAGGTGCAGCTGTAGTGCAGTGAGGGGGTTTGCTTCTTTAATATTCTACGATAAAAGTTGTTGCACGTCCTCCAGTTCCTGCCACAAAATGAGCAAGTTATAGCTACTTGAAGTGTTCAGAAAAAACTAAATACCTGTGAATAAACTCGACACAGAGGAACATAATGCCAGCTAGCGTTTGGGAAGTGTCATTGCAGAGCAACAGAAACAGCGTGTAGAAGTATAAATGCATGACTATGTGCAAGGCTTGCACCATAAGTCGCACCAATCACATAACGCAGAAGTATAAATCAGCCTTTAGCCACAATATTTTTAACCACGCCCCTCTTAGCATTAGATTGCTATGATGGAATGATGTGCAAAAACAAGCCCCGCCCCCTACTCAATATTCCATTTGAGTTTGTAAATACATCAACATACTGAAATTTAATTATCAGCAACTTCCAGTTCACACAGACTATAAGAGTGTTGCTTCTATTTCCTTAAGTATACATAGGGGTTTTATTTCACAATTGATTGATGTTTATTGCAGTAGTGTTGTGTGGTCGCAATTATAGTGTTTTGTGTCCGCTCGTCTTATTCTTTCTTCACTCCACCCACTATGTCTTTACTCTTTCCAAACATTTTCAGTGGATTAATTACAGTAAACTGTTGTGATCATCCAGGCCTTATGTAGAGATGATGAGGTCATCAAGATCTACAATCAGAGTTGAATCCATTCGAGACTCTCGGGATTAAAAACGATGTGTCTGAAAGGTTGGAGGGGATTGGAGTGATGATGTTTCAGCTGCTGAGATCTGATGACGCACATCAGCCTTGACGCCTTCACTTCAGGCTAAAATCTCATGCTGCAAGTCAAACTTCTACAGCAGACTCGAGCTGTTTATTCCATCCGCCGCTAATTACTTCACTCCTTAAACAACTCGCAGATCTCCTGCTTTCCTCTTCGGGCGAGAAGAAAGAATCCCACTCTAAATCCCAAATACCTTCCTGTGTGAAAATAAATGAAATTTGCTCCACAATTTGAAATGACTTCCGCGGTTTACGGTTTCTGCGTAACAGATGGTGATTTTTCTGTATTGTTTTACAGTCGGCGTGTCTCTCATGCCCACACACCTTTCTCGCGGAGGGTGATCTCATATCTTCCGCAGTAAATGCTGAAGCTGTGAGTAATTCTGCCAAACATCATTATGTCCTGCTCCTGGCCGTTGTGCCTCATTAGACGCTGTTACTAGAGGACTCGGGAGTCCCAGAGGAGCCTGGAGGTGTTTTGTTAAGGCCTACACCAGAGGAAACCGCGTGGCCTGAGCAAGCCTTTTCCGGGCCTGTACACGCTGCATTTATTTTCGATGCTCTCTTCTGAAAATATCTTCTCTCTAGAACAAGATGCCATCAGTTGAGAAAGACTGCCAAGTGCTAACCGTTCTAACATAAGCTGCAGGAAGAGCAATAATAGAAATTACATATAGACAACGGTTATGTAAGGTTTGTCAACAGAAGTGTGTTTGCATCTGTCCAATGTTCTATTGTATGCATTTTTAATAAACAACAGTGGTATAATTGAATCTATCGTTCAACTGCTGTGGTTTGATTGCCATTCAAATGACTCTTATGCATTTTTATTCATTTAGAAAATCCAAATGAATGGCTCAAATGAACTGGTTCTTTTTGTGGATTCGAAAGCATTCAACTTACAGGTAACTTTGAGATTCATGCTGTTTGAAATATCAATGTGTTACATAATATTTGGCTGGTTTTATTTAAAATATACAGTAGTTCAGGCCAGTAACAAGATGCATGTCTTTAAAATGATTGTGAACCTTTTATTTTATTTATTGGTTTAAGCAAAGACTCCCAAACTAGGGCCAACGGGCCAAAGTTGGCACATGGTAACCTTTAATTTGGTCCGCCATCTCATCTAAGAAAAGAAAAAGAATGATGGGGAGGGTTTAGAGATTGTCAGTTGAAATGTATTGTAGCCTGTTGTTTGTTTTATCGTGAAAGGCTAGCTGAAATTATGTTTCAATTAAATGATGTAAATTTATCAGATTTTGTTTAAATGTACATACTGTCGCTGAGAATGCAGAGACTTTGGTGAACAAATCAAAGCAAATTCAGATTCTGCTTGACTAGTGTATTCAGCACTCAAATCCACTGTGTTATCAATGTGATTGTATGTTTTTATTGCAATAAGTTATCATTTAAAAGTTATGTAAGTTAATACCATTTAAACCAATGCTTTCTATATATTTTAAAATATAAGATAAATAAATTAGGTAATTACCCATGATGAAAACTTTCATGTAATATAATTGGGTATATTTATCTTTGGCCCACGGCACGTAATATTTTTGTTTTGTTTTGTTTTGTTTTGTTTTTTTATACGAAAAAGATTTTAAAAGATCTCAACAATTTGCAATAGAATTACATTTTTGTATATGCTACCAAGATATATAGAAAGATGGGGGGATTAAAATCAAGTGAATTAAAATTAAATACTTTTTAAACTGGTTCTTGAGGTGTTTATTGTGTTTTGGTGTTTTTTGTGTTTTTATTATTTTTTATAAAATAAATGTTAAGGAGATAGTACAACCAAAAATGGGAATGTACTCACCATTTACTTTCCCTCACGTGGTTCCAATTCCAATCCTGGCAAACACCTTGTCCTTCTTTACTTTTAGGAACTTTGAAGTGGAGGCTGAAGTATGAGGAGCAGCGCCATCCTGCTGAAGAATTTGCCCTCTCCTGTGGTTTGTGGTGTGTGTGTTGATGTTGCCATCCACTCTGCAGATCTCTCGCACACCCAATACTGAATGTAACCCCAAACCATGATTTTTCATACACCAAACTTGACAGATTTCAGTTAGAATATTGGGTCCATGCAGGTTCCAATAGGTCTTCTCAGTTTTTGTAATGATTAGGATCCAACCTTCTGGAACATTTCCATATAATCAACTAGAAGTCAAGTTATTATTTGTTGCTTATACAACTGAGTTAGACGACAAGACTTTCGTCAGATAGTATATATTAAAACCAATAACTGGACATTATTTAAAAAGCAAGAAACATTATACAATGGTTTTCAGTGAATATTGTTGAGATTATCTCTTAGTTTTTGGTTCTAGAATTGTTTTCATTAAATGCTTAACATTTTAAAGGGCTGATATTATTAAGGAACCAGAATCATAAAACTCTTTATGATTTCCATAGTTTTCCAGGTAACCTGAACATATATATTTCTGGACTCAATCAAAAATGCCTCACAGTTTTGCTTGCATAACTGCGACCGTCATCAAAACAATTTAATTGGTACCACATTAAATCCATTGTATTTTTGTCATTAGTCTTGTTGTTTGACGCTTGGTCATCTAGGAAGGAAGTGTTCTGTGTAAATGGAAGTGAAACATGTTTTGTTTTCGCAGAATGTCCCGCCTAAACTGACGCCACAGCACCCTGTGTCCCGATCAGAATTGCGTTGCTGTTCTGCATGCGTCTGCTGTCCCGTCATGATAACACAGCAGCCAGATCTGCAAACGGGATCAAAGATGAGTTTCCTCCTAACAAACAGCCCAACACATTGCAATTACAAACATGTGGCGTGAGCCGGGTACAGATGTCGGGCCGTGCCCACACCCCTAAAACCATCAGGATGCGGTCCAGATGTGAAGCGCTCCATCTCACGTAAGACACAGATGGTGCTGTTTCTCAGACCACCGCAAGGCAAATGGTGCTTTTGTCTGAAGTAGTTTTTTAAATTTAGATTGTTTTGCTACACCCAGTTTGCATGTGAAGCTGTAAAACAGGCTGTGTGTGAACAACCACCAACAGTCTCATTCAGTTGGAGTCGATAGTGGTTAGAAAAAGCAGAACTGCCAACTTTTATCTAGTTGCTCATGCTATAGGCTTGTGTTATGTCAGTAATGATGAACCCAGCGGACACCATGATGTAAAGTGTATTTATAGAGCGCATTTATTGTGTATGGCCATACACCCAAAGCACTTCAACAATCATTTACTGCACACTGGTAGTGGTGTGCAGCATCCACTTAGATGATGCAACGGCAGCCACAGGACAGTGCGCCAGTGCGCTCACCACACACCAGCTATTGGAGGAGTGGAGAGACAGTGATAGAGCCAATTCAGTAGATAGAGATGATTGGTAGGCCATGATTGTAAGGGCCGATTGAGGGACTTTGGCCAAGACACTAGGGTTACACCCCTGCTCTTTACGAAAAGTGCCATGGGATTTTTAATGACCACAGAGAGTCAGGACCTCGGTTTAACGTCTTATTCGAACCCACTGACAGTATAGTGTCCTCTTCACTTTTACAGGGCAATAGGACTCACACAAACTGCAGTTTGAGTGCCCCCTGCTGGCCTCTCTAACACCTCTTCCAGCAGCAACCTAGTTTTCACATGTCATCTCCCATCCAGGTACTGACCAGGCTCAGCCCTGCTTAGCTTCAGTGAGTAACCGGTCTTGGGCTGCAGGGTGACATGGCTGTGGCTGATGTCAAACCAATGTCAAAAAACCTGTCAAGAACCTGTCAACAAAATTTGAGATCTAAAGAAACGTATATAGCGCTACGTTTTCAGAATGAGCCTATATTGGGTTAGTGAGTCGACAACACGGCGACCCGAGTTTGATTCCTAGCTCAAGGTCCTTGCCCTCTCTCTCTGCTCCCTATGGTTTCCTCCACTGTACTTTCCTATAAAATAAGGGTTAGCCTTTATTTTTAGCCTTTAACGTGCTTTTGATGTCAATGTTAGATGTCATTTTGAGATCTAGGTAGTTGCGTGCATTGTAGAGGTTATAAAATTGTGTGTAAATTTGTCATTTGTAATTGCAGCTTTTACATAAGAATAAAAGGTTCATGCATTTTAATTGTTTTAATGACAATATTGTAATTGTCAAAAGAGCATCAATATGTGGATGTCAAATGGACAGGTTTTAACATTAAATTGATTAGAATTTTTGACATTTTTAATGTTGTTTTGACTTTAAGATGCCCACTGGGTAGGAATATAAATATAATTTAGATGGATGGATGGATGGATAGATAGATTTCTTCCATAAAAAAAATACAAACTACAAAATTATAACCAATTTTACAAATTTGTATTCTTGATTATTCCTCTTTATTAAAATGTGTTTATTTATTTTCCCCTAACCTTTCATCATCATTACTCCACTCTTTCAGATTCTCCAGAAATGTTACCAATAAGTTGTGCTGGTTAATATTTTTGTGGAAACTACTATGCATTTTTGCTAGATTTCCTTCTGTGAACAGGTTTACATTTGTGTATATATTCAGCAAATGCTTCATTCCTCTTCATGGAAGCTTCAGGTTCATTCGCGGTATGTATTTTATCAAATTTCCTGTCGTTTACAAATTCTCATTCACCACAAACTAAGTAACAACCAGTACAATGATTTTGTCACTTTATTTAAAATTTCATCCACCTTAAATAATAATCTGTCCTCATTTTCCATCTCTGTATCAGTCATTTCCCATGTAAGATTAGACCTGTTTTTAAATTGGATTATTGCAGATGGAAATCTCGGAGGCGCGAGTGGGAATCTAATGAAGGGCAGGTGCAAATGAAATCATTCCTGAATTCTCCGAGGATATTTCCGTCAGTCCACAGGTTACTGTCAATTCCTGAAACTGCTCAATCTCTGAGGACGTAAAGAAGCCAAACCAGTCTCTCAGTGTCGGCTGTGACCGAGGTGACGTCCTGTTTCAGCTTTATCTCATTATAACTCTATAGGTTTATCTCATCTTATGAATCCTGCCCGCTGTACTGGAAAGAGCACTGGTCATTTATCTTTTCAAATATCTTTCGTATGATAGATTGGACATGAGATTTAGATGGACACACACACACCTGCGGACTGGTTTGAGTTTATATGTGTGGGAAATCTTGACTTAGGTCTTTAGACGGTACTGTGCTGTTTGAAAGTTTGTAAATATTTAATGTATTAATTTGTTTATACATTTATTCAATCTAAATAACATACAAAATATGTGAAACAGGGTGGCGCGGTGGCACAGTGGGTAGTGAATGAGTGTATGGGTGTTTCCCAGAGATGGATTGCAGCTGGAAGAGCATCTGCTGCGTAAAACATATTCTGGATAAGTTGGCGGTTCATTCCGCTGTTGCGACCCCAGATTAATAAAGGGACTAAGCCAAAAGAAAAGGAATAAATATACAAAATAACAAAAAATGTAATTAAATTAAAACTGAACAACTACTGTACAGAAATATATTTTATGAAGAAAATGCCAAAGCAAATAATCCTATGTATAAAATGTAACTAATTTAAAATTAAAATAAACTGTAGTGATAATTTTTTTTTAATAATGTATCAGTATATTTTATTTTTGCATGCCCAAATACATTTAAGGGATGTATGAATGTGAATGTGTATCAAAATATAATATATACAATGTATTGTTCGCATGATTTGAAAACAGTAAATAAAACAGAATATATACATAATTTTTACATGTTTTTATTCACTATAATAAATTGGAAAACATATTATTATGCAATTTAAAATATATTAATATGAAAAAATAGAGAACTTGATAAAAATATATTTAATCAGATTAAATTTCAGAAAGAACAGTCCTCTAACGAAACAAATCTGGGTTTATATATACTGTATGTTTATGAGCAATATCACACCAGTAGCAGTGCGATGTGGCTGTGTATATATGTGTGTGTGTATATGTATATGTAATGAAGGGCAGGTGCAAATGAAATCATTCCTGAATTCTCCAAGGATATTTCCATCAGTCCACAGGTTACTGTCAGTTCCTGAAACTGCTCAATCTCTAAGAGACAGCAGTATATATATATATATATATATATATATATATATATATATATATATATATATATATATATATATATATATATATATATATATATATATGTATATATGTATATATGTATATATGTATGTGTGTGTGTGTGTGTGTGTGTGTATATATATATATGTATGTATATATATATATGTATGTATATATATATGTATGTATATATGATATTGCAGAATATTGCACGGCTATCAGCCAATCAGATTTGAGAACCAGACAGAACTGTTGTATAAATATAACATACATAATATATATTAATGATAATAATAAAGAATTTCCAGGTCCATTTGTGAGCAATGTTGAGTTAAAAAACAGCATTTTAGAGCATCAGTAAATGGGTATTCTTTCATATTCTTAATACTGGACCTTTTTTTGGCTGATTTCTGAATATGTAAAATATAAAACATAACTTTAATGGCTAGCATTTCTAATAATACACAATTATCCATATTAATATTTTTCAAACATTCAACTTACCCCATGACATGATCTCCACTACTGTTTAAGATTGCATATTTTTACACCTCTATTATGATAATGTTTAATACATTATGAAATATTCGGATTACCAACTTTAACCATATTAAACCTTCAGAAATGCATGACTGTTTAGTCATTTAGAATATTCAGTTATATAAAACTTTTGATTAAAACCTATTATTCCATCAGCATTGCTCAGTATTTTTAATTAGCACTACATTAACCACTAACTCACCCGCGCCCTGCATGTGTGAATAATCACGGCTGATGGTGTAATTAATGTAATGGTCTTAGTGCTGATTGAAGAGTGTGTGTTGTGGTCAGGATGAGATGGAGAGTTTGTGAATGAGTGATGTTCAGTGCAGATCTGCCTCACACTGATCCTGCTCTTCCGCTTCTGCTCGTTCCCTGTAGAGACTGGAAAAACACTTGCTGGATTTTACACCCTGTTATTCTTTCTCTCTGCAGTCTCTCCGGTCTTTGGGCCATTAGAAGAATATCTCCATGTCTGTTTAGGAGGAAGAACACCAGATTGATCTCAGTGGGTAAAGCAGCGTGACCTTCTCAGCTAGTAAACCATACTTTTTATTTCATTCTTATATCATTTATTTAAGAAGGGTCCATATATAACAGTAATAGAGCATGAGATGTCTATCTATTCATCCATCTGCTTGTTTGTCATCTATCAATCCATCTATCTCCATTTATCTGTCTCCCTGTTTACCATCCATATGTTCTAATCTTTGTTTATCATTTATTCATCCGTTTGTTTGTCTATCCATCCACCATGTATCCAGATTGTCCTCCATGAGTCCATTCATTCTTTTGTTCCATCCACCCACCCATCATTTTTTTGTTTCATCCATCCATCCATCCATTTATTTATCCATCATCCAGTTTTTCATTCATTTATCCATCCATCCATTCATTTATCCATCCATCCATCCATCCATCCATCCATCCATCCAATGTTTATAATTTATCCATGTATCCATAAAATGTTTATCATTCATCCATCCATCCATCCATCCATCCATCCATCTCTCCGATGTTTATCATCCATCCATCCATCCATCCATCTATCTATCCATCCATCCATCTATCCAATGTTTATCATCCATCCATCTATCTATTCGCCGATCCAATGTTTATCCATCCATCCATCCACCCATCCATCCATCCATTTATCCATCCATCCAATGTTTATCATTTATCCATCCACCTCCGATGTTTTCCATCCATCCATCATTTATCATTCCATCCATCCAATCATTGTTCATAATTTATCCATCCATCCATCTGTCCAATGTTTATCATCCAGCCATCCATTCATCATCCATGCACCCATCCATCCATCCATCCATCCAATGTTTATCATCCATCCATCCATTCATCCAATGTTCATCATCCATTCATCCATCCATTTATCCAATGTCTATTATTTATCCACCCAATGTTTTTCATCCATTCATCCAATGCTTATCATCCATCCATCCATCCATCCATCTAATGTTTATCATCCATCTATTCATCCATTAATCTAATGTTTATCATCAATTCATCCAATGTTTATCATCCATCCATTTGTCAATCCATCTATCTATCTATCTATCTATCTATCTATCTATCTATCTATCTATCTATCTATCTATCTATCTATCTATCTATCTATCTATCTATCTATCTATCTATCTATCTATCTATCTATCTATCTATCTATCTATCTATCTATCTATCTGTTTGCCATCCATCATGCCAAGTCTTACTAAAGTGATTTATAAAAATATGAAAAATGTAACTTGGGACTTGATAAGATTGTGTTCCCAATGAACCTTGTAATTCAAAGAACCATTCTTTCTTAGCGTTAAAAGCTTTCTGGGGAATGTTAAAGTAATTTTTGGTGTTGTCACTGAGTAGTACCATTTCAAAAGGTACACTTCTCCCAAACAACTTACTGATCCGTTAACTTACTAATTCATCAAATGGTTCCAAACCTTCCTTCTGTTATGGAAAAAAAAGAAATACTGTTTAAAACACCCCTGTATGCACTTTCAAAAATGACCACGAAGAATCATAAAAGTGGCCAAAATACAGATAGACGATTAAAATGAATGTTTACATGGTTTTAGTTGAGATTTTGTCAGGAAAAACAGTTTACTGAAGTACCCAAACCTGTTGCCCTAGCAGTTTATGTTGTATTGGAGTCCAGGGTGGAGCTGAAGTAAATCTAATAGATAGTCGCCCATGGGAAGTGCAGTCGTAACAGCATTAGTCATGCACAGATGTTTTTACAAGCTGCTTCACACAAACACTATAATCAGTAGCAGTCAATTAGGTCTGCTAACCCTAAAAATACTCATCCTGTGTCAGAGGTTCACCTACTCTGCAGTAAACACAAGAGCATCTGAATGTAGACGTGGACGCAAATCAGACAATCTCCGGACCATTGATGTCAAAATGTCTATTTTCTCTCTCCAGTCCTGCAGGGTTTTGGACAACTCTAAAAAACACGAAGAGATGGGAGCCGTGACTCACCGCTCTGGAAAAGCATCATATCTGGCGGGCCAAGCCGTAAACAAATGATGGGTTTCGGTCAAATGGGCCAAAGATCAGAGACTGGATTTGGAGTCGGTAAAGACGTTTGGTGATCTGCCATATTAAGAGATTATGCATGCACCGTTTGGTTACTTCTTAAAAGAAAAGAAAGCCACTTAAAAGAACAAGTTGGTTCCTGTTTAAGCTTCATACTTTAGCTTTGTCAATTTGGAAATAATTAGTTGGTTTTCAGGATGGAAAGCTAAGGTCAAATGCACATTTTCCACTTTGTGGAATGTAGACTGATAGTGTAAGGTTTGTATAATGATAAAATCTAATGGGTTGGGAGAAATTGCACATCCTCAAAAATCATAAATTATACACATCCTGATAAATGAACCAAGAAAAAGTGTTTAAAATATAAATTATGTAGGAGAAATGTTTTATTTTCACATGTCGTTTGATTCTCAACTCCTTTGTTTATTACACAAATGAGGGTTAATATGAATAATCACTAAACACCTCGTTTTGACACCTATCTGATTATTAAAGCGCTCCTATTAAGATGACTTTAGATGTGTGTGTGCTCTGCTCGTCTCTGAACCTGAGCGCACAAACACAACAGCATGTGCTCTTTTACACTTTTAAAAACATGAATGATTCGAATGTACATCAATTCACAAGTTTACATCAATTCACAAGTGAGAGGAGGATGGAACGAGGCCGATTGGTGTAGTGGCAGCAGTAATGTGGTCAATGTATTGGTCCGTTGTGGTGAAGAATAAGCTGAGCCGAAAGGCAAAGCTCTTGATTTACCGATCAATCTACATTTCTACTCTCCCATATGGTCATGATTTTTGGGTCACGACCGAAAAAACAAGATCTTGGATACAAGCGGCTGAAATGAGTTACCTTCGCAGGGTGGCAGGGCGCACTCTTAATGAATAGGGCGAGGAACTCCGACACCCAGGAGGAGCTCGGAGTAGAGCCCCGGCTCCTCCACATCGAGATAAGTCAGCTGAGGTGGCTCGGGCATCTGATTCAGATGCTTCCTAGATGCCTACCAAGGTAGGTAGACGCCTACCTACCTAGGGATGTAGACGCATACCAGGAGGAGACCTTAGCCCCTTTCACACATACAGACCTTTCCGGAAAATTACCGGCAATTTTCCGGAAAGGTTGTATGTGTGAACAGGTCCTTTTTGAAAATACCGGTAAATTCGTTCTGGCTATTTTCCGGAAAGAGAAGTTGTAACATTACCGGCAATTTGCCAGAATGCTGCGCTGTGTGAATGCAGAAGGAAGATTGCCGTAATAAGCGCGTGCACGTCTAGAACGTGCTGACGTGAGACATCTGCTTTAGCCAATCACAACAGTCAGACGCATTTACGTCCGCGCGGTTTGTGAGAATAAAAGCCTTTGAATATTTTTCCAGACACATTTAGCTGCTAGAAGTTAGTCAGATCACTTTTATATGTTCTTCTTAATGCCAACTGTGTAAATAATCATCGATGAGATGCTTATGATAAGCCATTGTTTGTTTACCTTCAAACTTTGCATGTGCCTGTGAAACAGCCTGTGAGCGCCTGCACACGCACATATTATGAACATCTCGACATGCGAAAGTGATCCTGCGAAAGTTGTTCACAATATTGATCATCCACAGAGTTTGTAATTTAGTCAAATGTTTACAAATACAAGCGCAGCCGTTTAAAGCTCATTTGTGGTGAATGATGTCAGAATTTACCGGTATTTTGGAATGGATGTGTGAATGCTCTTTTCCGGAAAATTTCCGTAACGTCCTCGCCTGTGTGAACAGCGCTTTTTTTTTTTGTCTCTCGGCTAGCCAGGGAATGCCTTAGGATCCCCCCAGAGGAGCTGGAGGAGGTGTCTGGGGAGAGAAAAGTCTGGGGTTCTCTCCTAAGACTGCTGCTCCTGCAACCCTTCCCCGGAAAAGCGGTAATAAATAAATGAATGAATGAATGAAAAATAGATTTTCATTAAGTATATGAATGATATTTTAGTTTTGGATAAATTTCTTACATTAATGTTTAGTAAATATACTGTAAGTTAAAATCTCGCCACTGTTACTGGTTGAAACCTAAGTTAGTTAGTTTGTTAGTTATATATGTCTATATATCTATTTACAAAACCCCAAGAATATATGAATGATATTTATTAATTAGTAATTAGACAAGTAATTGTATAATGACGGTTTGTTCTTTAGACTATCGAAAAAAAAATAGCTTAAAGAGGCTAATAATTTTGTCTGTAAAATGGTGTTAAAAAAAATTAATAACTGCTTTTATTCTAGCCGAAATAAACTAAGTAAGACTTTCTCCAGAGGAAAAAATATTATGAGACGTACTGTGAATGTTTCTTTGCTCTGTTAAACATCATTTGGGAAATATTTAAAAAAGAAGAAAAATTAAAGGGGGACTAATAATTCTGACTTCAACTGTATATATAAATCATTTAAAAACATGGAACCCCTATTTTAAATAAATATCTAGTCTACTAAATATCTGAGGAATAACTGAGGGAGAAGGAATTTAAAAAACCTAATTGCTTGGGGTATAAATTATAATTTTTTCATATTTCTTACACACCAGGGAACACAATATTGACGACCTGTCAGTAACAATTGGAAGGTGTTTGATAAGGGATGTCTCTCATCATTGGCAATCATGAAAGCCTTATTTCGTACTCTTTCTTTGTGAAAACTATCAATGCTCTTTAGTTTTATTCCCTACAACTTACTGGCTGTTGTTACCAGCTTCCCCAGTCACCTCTTCTGGGCCGCAGAAGCATTACCATATCAACAGATACCACAAAAGGTTGCAATACTTTCAACAAAAGCACTATAAAACATGATCAACATTGTGTTGTCAATATTAAAAGACAATAACCGCTTTAAGAAGTACATTTTCTGTTGAAGCTTTTTCCTTACAGTCAGTCCATACATCCAACTTCTAAAGTAATTTTAAGGTCTTTAAATGTATGGACAGAGTCTTAAAATCACTTTCTGATTCCTGTATATACTCTGTTCTCTCAAAGACACGATACATTGCAATAAAATAAAATAATTTTATGCATAATTAAATGTGTTTTAGCATAGCATAGAACAAAAAATAAGCGATTGCCCCATCACATTTGTACATGGACCGAACATAGCCTCAGATGATAACTCATTTTGAAATGATCAGATGTGTTTTTTTGATGGGAATCTAAAGTCAAATGCAAATTTTCCTCTTTGTGTTGAACTTTTCACATGCAGACTGATAGTGTGGGGTTCAGTTTAATGATAAAATCAAATGGGATGGGATAAATTACATGTATCCTCAATGGCTTAAATCCTGTTGACACTAATCGATACAACATGCGGATGATAATTCTGCAATCCACTGAGCAAAATTTCAAAATACCCCTTAAGAATTAAAAGATAATGTAATAGCATTACAATCGAGATCTTTGGCAATGCGTCCTCTAAAAGTAATTCATCCATGTCAGCACAGCAACATCAATCAACGCAGCTGAGAAAGGCATCGTTTACAAGTCGACTTCATCTTTTACTGGTCACAGCACTGCAGTCTGTCATGCATGGACTCTGTGGACTCTGAACTATCAAGAGGGAAAAACTCCAGACTGGAGCTACGCCATACCTGAAGCTCTCGCCACATGAACCTTGTTCATCCTGATTACTTACAGAAGGAGAACAAGGAAGGAGGGAATAGAGGCGCATGTAATGGTTACTTATGATGATGATGACGACGAGTGAGAGAAGCACTGCTGTTCCTTCATCTTGGTTTGCAGTTCAAATATCTAAGCTAAAGTCAACATATAGTCAGCATGAAATTAAAATGTACTCTTTCTCCTATATAGTCATGCTTGTTATAAATGATGTATCTTTCCACATTGATAGTGGTTCCGGTGGCCAGTAATCCTCCACAACTGAATGTGACACTGTTAGACTCGCTTTGAACATATAATGGGCTGTTCACACTGGTTGCCAGTTTAAACATTTTGAGTTCACTTACTTCATTTGCGCATGAAATTATTTTTCCAACTGATGCAAAATTACTTTGATTTTATTGGAAAATGAATGACATGAATTTTGTTGACAGGGTAGTTGTGCTTTATGTGATAGGAAAGGCTGAAAAACGACGTGGACTTCTTTGGCGCCATTTTGGTGTCCATCAAATCTTTCGGAGGTACGAATGTCCGGCAACGTTTAGATTTCTCGAACGATTCGCATGAATCACATGTTAAGCGCATCTAATGATTGAAACCCTCATTTTGCATTGTCGTTCGGTCAATTTGCGTCATTCACACTGCCTCATTTGCGCAAATATCACTGTTAGATGTCTAATTTTGTCTTTGCAATGACTTAACATGTAAATCCAGTCTGATCTCGTGAGGAAACGTAACTATTTTATGTTAGGTGAGTTTAGTAGGTAAGTTCAGTCATAAGAAAATGTATGATTTTAAAAAGGAGGCATGGCACCAATCCCTCCCTTAAACCCAACCATCATTGGGAGATGAGCAAATCATACTAAATTGTACAAAGGAAATGGTACAAATTCATACAAATTAGCAACTAAATCAAAAAGTTACAAATTGCCATGAGATAGTGTTGGTAAATCACTTGCGCTTAAAAATTTATCCGCGTCTGGTGTAAACGTGTTGCAGAGGCCAGGTAGTGAAGTGCTGTGCAGGTAAACCGTAGCACCAAATCCCACCCTTAAACCCAACCATCATTGGGGGATGAGCAAATATTACTAAATTGTACAAATGAAATCATACGAATTAGCAAGTAAATCAAAAAGTTACGAGCTGCTAAGTCACTTGCGCTTAACGCTTAATCCATGTCTGACCCTTAAAGATGCTCTAGTGACAGTTGTGGAAGTGAGGTTTAGGGGGAATTGTAATGGAGGCCAGCTAGTGAAATGCTGTGCAGGTAAACCTCACTCCTCTGACCTATAAAGGTGCTCTAGTGACAGATGCTGGAGGCCACGGTCATAGCCTCCTTGGTGGAGCAACTGACTCAAATGCGGAAAGTAGCCGGTTTGATCCAGCTCATTGTCGATTGGGTGGTGTAGGACTGGCAAGGTTACATTTGTGCCGTGAACTAGATTGGAGTGAGGTGTAAGAGGGTAAGTGTAATTGAGGCCAGCAAGTGCTGTGCAGGTAAACCTCCCTCCTCTGACCTCTTTAGGTGCTCCAGCGATAGACGCTAAAGGTGATGGTCTTTAGCCTCCTTGGTAGAGCAACCGTCATGTAGGAATCACCAGTTCGATCCCTGCTCAGAGCAGGTTGGGTGGTGTAGGACCAGTGAGGTTACAAATGCACCATAAGGCTTCAGCTTCTTCTGACCATTTGTGACATTTATGACATTTGCTTGTTTTGCTGTTTCTGGAGTGTCAGAGCATGAAGAGGCTCTGCCCTCTTATGGAAATCAGCAGATCATTTACACTAAAACAACGTGTCTTTGCTCACACCCAAACAAGACAAATTTGACAATATAAGGACACCAGCATTACAAAGAGTGACAAGTGCATTTTTCAGAGTTTTTCTCTGGTGATTTTTGTGTTTTTGAGTGAATTTAATAAACCACGTTAAACCCAGTAGACAATCACAGAACAGAAAAGTTGTGATGAATTTTCACAGACTAACATGAACATCTACCATGTAAATGCTATAGGGAGGAAGACATTTCATGTACTGGCTATTGTGAAAGTATTTCCCATCACTTTACAATGCTTGGCAGGACGTTAAATCCAAAATTGGATTAAAGGACATAAAAGCTTTCAGTGTGATTTATTGGGATATGCGGCTCTGGCTCTAAAGAAGGATTGAAGACAATAACAATGTGTGATGCATGGACTGCTGCAGGAGTGATTTCCTCTGCTCTCCTCCAGGACTGACACTGACGCTGCACTTCACTGACCTCATGCTCTCCACACCAGCAGCCACTGGCACATACAGTGTTTCAGGTGATCTGCTAAACCACACACGCCAGTCTCTTTTCTTTTCTTTAATCCTGCTGATGTAAATGGGGAAAGTCACTTTGTCTTAACGGATTAGTTGAAATAGTGTTGTCATAAAATAAGTGAAGTTTTTTGAATTTGCTTAGTTGGACATAAAACTTTGGCACATCCAATGGTTAAAAACATTTCCAGTTCTGTTTGTTGCCACCAGATGTCCCTCTAAAGCACAGGTGTCAAACTCAGTTCCAAATGGGCCGCAGCTCTGCACAGTTTAGTTCAAACCCTAATTAAACACACCTGACCAAACTAATTGAGTCCTTCAGGCTTGTTTGAAACCTACAGGTAAGTGTGTTGGAGCAGGGTTGGAACTAAACTGTGCAGGGCTTCGGCCCTCCAGGAATTGAGTTTGACACCCCTGCTCTAAAGAATGCTTCAACCAAACCCAACCATTAGGTTACATTTTTGAATTACATTATTAATAACCCAACTTCAATCCTTTTTAAAAATGGGTTGGGTTTGACCATATTTTTAAACCAATTTTGTGTTGAAATAACCCTATTTTATTTTACAGTTTTTCACCTATAGTGCAGAAAAATGTAACATTTAGTTCCACACAAGACTATATTATAAAGAATGCTGGACACCAAACAGTAAACAGCTGCCACTGAATTCCATAGCAGGCTAACGATATACATCACAATATCATATTGTATGTTTAACAGAATAAGAAAAAAAGAGCTTTAAGCAAGTGAGTAAACGACACAATTTGGGTTAACTATTCCTTTATTTTCTGCCCTATACCGTAAAGGTCATCAGTTCACAGCTCTTCACCAAGTGCAAACACAGGTACGCCGACAGTAGAGCGTTTTAAAGCCATAAAGGTCAGTAGAGTCATTAGTGGATTGCTTGTCTGTGTTTGGACTCTAAACATGGGTGAAATTCAGTGAGCTGAAGATCTTCATGGCCAGTCACAGTCATTTCTGCTGAGCATTGATGAATACTATGGCAAATCAGTGGTGTTTAAGCACACAGTGCCTTAAATGTTAGCGGGAAATTTATTTTTTTAAAAGTCTTTTTTTATTTTAATACCGAAATTCAGTATGAAGTCTAATATAGTGAAAGAATCGGTTCATTAACTTGAGTTTGATAAATGGCATCTAAACGTTTGTTTGAGAAAGAAAACGCTAACTTTAGTGCCATTTCCATAGCTGAAAATGAGGTCCGATTTTCATTATGCATTCAGAACGGACCTTCGGGTCACTAAAGTTATAAATTTGTGTCACTTTCTCTTTGCTGATAAGATATACGGCCAGGTACACAATATTTCTGTCTGACTCTAGGCGATACTTTAGGCTTTCTTCCCACCGCAATCTCGATTTCCCTTTTAAAATGGTAGCCACATGAAATCTATAGTGCAGAAAATATGGTTAACCACTTGAAGGAATAGTTAACACAAATGGTGTCATTTACTCACAGCTTTTTTTCTTCGATGTTTAAAAGTAGCCACTTTCCTACTATGGAAGTCAATGGCAGCTGTTTACTGTTTGGTTTCCAGCACTCTTCATAATACATAGTCTTGTGTGGAACTGTGATGAGTAAATATTAAATTCAGGGTGAACTATTATACTTAAAGTTGAAGTTTGCAAAAATCATATGCAGAAACTTATAGTGGCATGTATAGCCATAAATGCAACTGAAACTATGATTAACAAGCAAAACAGATTTTCTTTTTGTTCTTTTTTTTTAACTGTGTTGCTGCAAATATCATTCATGCAAATGTTTTATTGTATTTGTTGTTGTACTTTCTATTTTAGTTTTATATCAAAATTTATTTGCACTTGTTCCAAAAAAAAAAAAAAAAAAAGAATTTACTCAAAAGTATTTTAAGAATAGAAATGATTTTTTCTTATATAAAATCCATATATTGAATTTATAACTGAATAAAAGAATGTCTAAATGTGTAGCCAATATCTATTGGAGAACACATTCATAACATTTCATTGGCCCTATATTTTCAATTGTTTATATATAAATAAATAAATAAATTGCTAAGAATTAGAATTTTGTGTAGTACATTGTGTCCTTTTTTATTTTTTGTATGCTACCTCTACCCTTATTTAGCTGCCTTTATTTTGAAAATTTAACAATGAATGTGTGGGCTTTTTTAGTCACAATTCTCTCTTCATATACAGGTTTGTTGGTGATTTTTGTTTCCCCTCAAATGCTAAAAGTTCTCGTCGACCTCCCTCAGTTTGTTGTACACAACTCAAACGTAGGTACTTGCGCACACAATAACAACTATATCGTCACACCACTCTTCTACACAAACTTTGTGTACAAACCTGTGTTGTCTTCCGGCGTTTAAACAAATGCATTTATATGAAAAACATGGAGTTTTGTACACATGGATAGCAAACAGTTTATCATTCCAGATAAGAACGGCGCACTTGGATTAAGGAATAGATTTGGTTTAATTTCAGGAAGGCCTCCAGCCTCTCACATCTGCCTCCTCACCTTCCTCTCGGGGAGTCAGCCAAAAACACATCCGTCAGTCAGATCCGCAGACCTCCAAACACACGCAAGTGACCCGGGACAGCCGCGAGCGCTGGAGCATCCGTCTGGGACACAGATACACAGAGGTCAGTGGGTCTCAATGTCTGTATTCACATATAGGATGTTGTAAGCCAACACAATCTCAGTCATTGTCAGCCATGTTGCGGTTTGTATTTGTTTTGGTTAATTTATGACAAAACAACCTTTGTCAAAATGCTTTTATTGTGGTATTTTGATTATACTATTATACTTATAAATTCTTAATTTTGTTTTGGAAGTCTCCTACACTAGGTTTAAAGTACTCTACGTGGATAAAGTGATTTGGTTTGGGTAGAAAAGAAACCAACTTATTGATGTGTCAAAACAAAAGCTACAAGATCTTTCAGGCTTTTTGGGGGGCTATTTCAAGACTGTGTGAAATAAAAATGTACAATGTTTATATTCATTTTGCACATTGTTATTCTTTAGGTGAACAATAGTTTGTGCTTTCCAAAAAGTCCTACACATTTTTATGTAGGCTATGTTTGTTTTGGTAATCAAAGTCTAACAATTTGCTTAGTAGTGGCTATTCACGTCAACTTGCTTCTTCCACAATATTCTTTTTTCTTTTTTTTTTTATTCATGAATGAAAATATACAACCACAATCAGGAGATGAATATGAAAGAGATACAAGAGAGGGAAAACATAAGTTACGTTAACTGCAGAAAGAAAAAAGATGAACAAAACAAAGAAAGTTATTAATATAGTTCCAAAAATCTGACACATTTTTTTGTTGTTACAAATACGTAAAGATTTGAGCAGTGTGTCAACTTCAATCAGAAAATGTTGAAAAGATGGATTTTTATTTATATAAACTAAACAATTGTGCAAAGCTATGTGTGTGTGTGTGTGTGTGTGTGTGTGTGTGTGTGTGTGTGTGTGTGTGTGTGTGTGTGTGTGTGTGTGTGTGTGTGTGTGTGTGTGTGTGTGTGTGTGTGTGTGTGTGTGTGTGTGTGTTTGGGGGGGGGGACTTTCTTTTAGTGCTAATGATGCGCTAAAAGAAAGCTCCACCCCCTACTCAATATTCATATCCATTTCCATCAACATACTGAAATAAAAGTATGAGCAACTTCCAGTTTGCTCAGATTTGAAATCTTTCATTTTTCGCCACCGTTCCCAGTTTGCTCTATCAGATTATTTGTGCATTTCACATGGGAGTTTTTGCTCTTAAGTCACTTTGGAGTTAAAATGGCTGTGATATTTGCATTTGAATTGTATTTGTGTCTCACACTGTGTACCATTTAAGAGGGTTCAACAAATGGTACCAATAAGCGCTCATAGTGTGCTGTAATACTTATGTAAGACTAAACAGTGATCAATGAATGGCTGTTTTTAAAATTTCAAATGAATAGAAGAAAATGTATTACATACATCATGACTTAAAGGTGAAGTAGGATTACCACTAGTGGTTAAAATAGGTTTTGCAGTCCTAATTCTAAATATTGGAAAGTTTTTTTTTCTGTCCAGCCCCTCCAATCATGACAGGACACATACAGATTGCCAGATTGATCACACAAATAGGAGCGAGCATGCCTTATAACCATGCCTTATAAGCCTGGTTCGGATCTCATTGCTTTCTCACTACATATGATCCACTCGTTTAAATCGAGCCGAGACCACCTCATTCAGGTGATCTCAGACGGGTTTTTTTGGCGTGGATCCGAGCACGATTGCTGGATTCACATATGCCAAACAAATTGTGCTAACTGGCGAAACGCACCAGGATCCGAAACAAAAGTCTAGGTGTGAAAGCACCCTCAAATTGACAAAAAGCTACATTACACACCTAATCAAGAAATCATTCAAATAAAATTATAAGTTCTTCACCATATACTAACACTCAGGAGAATCTAAACTTTTATGAATTGATTTATTCTGTTGAACACAAAACCAGATGGTTGAAAAAAGCAGCCATTGATATCCATCGTAGCAGCATAAAACAATCACAATCAGTAATTGACAAATCTTCCATTGTGTTCAACAAAAGAAATAAACTGAAACAGGTTTGGAAAAAGTGGAGGGTGATTAAATTATACAGTATATAGCAAACTTTTCATTTTTAGGTGAACTATCCCTTTTAGCTTTATTTCTCATAGGGCTCTTTTTCCATAATAAAAGATAATCATTTCCTATTAATGAAGTAGATTAATCATCTCTATGCGGCGAAATTTAGAACAATTTTAAAGTTTAGTTTTCCTTCATAGCGATTAGCACTATAACTCGAGTGGAAAATGATGTTGTTGAGTATGCTAATGTCCTGTGACTTTTGCTCAGGAAAACCCAATCATTCGTTTTAGCGAGAGCAAATGTGTCATATTAAAACAAATTGCAAAACCTCTATGAGCAGAGTTGTGGAAGTTGTTGTGGAACATGTTTTATGCCACATTGTGGTTTGTTGTATTAGTGGAAGGAGGTTTTGTGTTACAGTTTGCAGGACCGCTGGCAACCGTGATGGAAAAATACAGTTTGCTTTAATGTAGATTGGAAGTTGATTGTTCCTCGTTTTTTTTTGTAAGTTGTGTGTTTTATACCCATTCAAATTTTTCAGAGAAGCATTGTTTCCCTGAATTGATACCTATATGTCTGAGAGCAGATATATACGTTTCCTGTGAGACTTTTTCCACATCCTCTGAGTAGGTTCAGTTCACATGTCAGTCAGTGTCAAATTTCAGAGCTTATGCAATAGTACTTAAACTGTATTTACTCTGAGTCTTCCTGCTTGTTCTGAGTGCATGTGATGCTGTGTTTAAAGACATTTGAACATGTTTTCTTTTCTTTCTCTTCTGCCATCCTGTTTAGATAGTACTGAATTCCTTGTTCGTTCATTCATCTTTAGTTTAGAGAAATAATCACACCTTTAGAGCCACAAATAACAAGGAAAATCCACATCTGCAATTCTCTGTTGGTCTGAAGTGCCATTTTAAATGTAGTAGGATAGGCTTTTATTCATCTTTTTTTTAAAATGAACTTATTTATTTGGTATTTAGTATACAAAGCCGCTTATATATTATTAATATTATTAAATAAATTAGGAAATTACCCATGGTAAATTACCCACCTATATTTGCCTTTAGCCCACTAGCCTCAATCAAGCTTGGTTTTTTGCCCTTCAAAAAAAAAAATTGGGCACCCCTCCTTTAAGGCAAGTGACTGTGCGAACATTGCAGTATTTCAGTTTAAATCGTCTGGCTACAAGAAATTATAATGTTTGTAACTTTCATAGTGATTACATTATGAGATGCAGGGTTGATTGTTCAGGATCTGTACCTCAATACCACAATATTGTATTTATCTATGCTTGAACTGCATTTGTAATATATTATTCAAGATTGAAAATATCATATGTACCCTACAAAATCACTACAATTTATCTGAAATTAAGAATTCTTTTCTATTAAATCAGTTTAAGTAATCTGGTGAATTATTATTATTATTATTTAGTGTAATACAACATCAACAAAGACTAAAATCTTAATACAGGTAAAAACTTCATTAATTCATGTCTTACAATAAATAAATATTTTATATATATGAATAACTTCATAAATAATATTATTTTCACTTAAAGACAGAACATTTAAAAACACAAAAATCCAATTAATTAATTAATTCATTTATTTATTCAATATAATAAGACTTATTTTTTATATAAAGTGATCACATATTACTATCATTTAACTATTCGATTTCCTTCAGTTTAGTTACTTATTTATTAGGGGTCACCACAGCGGAATGAACCACCAACTATTCCATGTTTTACGCAGCAGATGCCCTTCCAGCCACATGCCAGCACTGAAAAACATATATACAGTATATATACAGTATAAGACATCATAAGACGTTAATATTAGTTTAAATTTGGGTTGTGAAGTCAGCTGACCATAATTCAATGTCTAGCAAGGGTCTAAGGACAACATTATTTTGATGTCCAATAACGACTCCAAGTGTCGTTGATATTTTGTTGATTTTAGGTTGTGTTGGTAAGTGACCAAAATTCAACGTTGAGCCAACGTCTTAAACCAACATCATATTGACGTCAAATACTGACATTTATTCGTCAGCTATGGCAACCGAAATCCAACATTTGATACACATCATCATAGTGGTAACGTCAAGCTGTAACATCATTAGACGCTGATGTTTGGTTGATTTTAAGTTGGACGTTGGACATTGATGTCAGCCTGCCCTTTGGTTCCAATGTCAACCCGATTTTCATTTCCAAACAAAATGCAACGTCCCCATGACGTTAAGGTACAACGTCAATCTAATGTCATGTTGGGGTTGCAGGTTGAAGTAAGTAGTGGAGTAAAAGTACCGTTAATACTTTAGTATTTATACTTCAATATCATTAATAATATTTTTAAATGGATATTAAATGTATTGTAAATCATTAAATAAAATGTTTAAAATCATGTTTTCCTTGTTGTTTTGCCTTGTAACAGTTAAAGAAGTGCCCTTTGAGTTTCCAGAGTTTTATTATCATCACATAAAAGCATGTCCTCCAAACATTCAAGCTTTAACTCTCACCCCTGTTTATGTTCACACATGCGTTTCATGCAACACCTCTGCGAGTTTCCCCATAAAGCTTCCTAGCATGAAAACTTGTGAAAGTGAGTTGATCTGCTTTTAAAATGAACGCCGCGGCCTCATGTTGAGAGCAGTGGCAGTCAGTCAGAATCAATCAGCAGATGCTGAGCAGGGCAGGAGTTTAGTAATCGCTCCCTTCCGTCCTACAATTCCTCTACTGTTTGTTTCACCCAGAGGAGCGCTGGCATCTGTAGCCCGTATGAAGCACTACAAAGGGGCAGAACAAACTCGGCTGCGTTTAATAGCCTCCCCCTCACAGGAGCCAAGTGTTTCTGTCCCTCTGTTTACGCTTTATGAATCCGCTGATGAGAGTCGGTGGTGATTTATGTCTTGAGTGGGACTCTGTTGGCTGTCAGGATGTGGTGCAGGAGGACAGCGGGCATCTGCGGGTGCTTGGAGTTTTGTCGTATTGAACATCAAAGCAGGACGTGGTATGAGCTATTAACTGTCAGTTAATCTGTGGATATGCTAGGATATGTCTTACAGTGTGTTTGGACATTTGCTCAGTGTCCTGAGAATGAAAAGCATGTATGAAAGTATAAATGTCTTTACATTGAATCTAAAAGCTCTATCCAGGGTTGTTTGATTCCCAAACAAATAACTCTTGTGAACTGATTGTTAACGTTCATTCATTTTATTTTTGGCTAAATCCCTTTATTAATCCCTTTATTGGGTCACCACTGCGGAATAAACTGCCAACTTATCCAGTGTATGTCACAGCGGATGCCCTTCCAGCCGCAATCCAACACTGGGAAACACCCATACACACTCATTCACATACATACACTACAGACAATTTTGCTTATTCCATTCATCTATAGTGCATGTCCTTAGACTACGGGGGAAAATGGAACACCCGGAGGAAACCCACATAAACACTGGGAAAACATGCAAACTCCACACAGCAATCACGCTACCCACTGCACCTTCAGTGCACCTTCAGTCTGATGTTACACTGTAAAAATATTCTTGCTGGCCTAAATATTTTGTTGAATCAAAGTAACTTTTTTGGTCATTTCAACTTACATCAAATGGCTATAAATATCAAGTTAAACTTACTTGTGCAACTTAAAAAATGTACACTTTAAGAAGTGATTAGTTATTTAAAGCGAGTAAACCAATTGCCTTAAAAGAAGCAAGTTGACTTTACAAAAATGATGTAAGTAAACCCATTGTAACTTTGAACTGTTTAGTAACCAAATTTTTTTATTATGCAAATTGTATTTACTTTTTTAAAAATAAAAGTAAACTAATAACTTTTCCCATTACACATTTATTATATTTGTTTTTCCCCAGCTTTTTTTGTAAAGAAAAATGACAGTAACTAAAATAAATCTGCTCTTCCAGACTCCAGTGTGTCTGCTAAATTCAATACAGGCTATAATTGTAGATTTTATAGAATTAATGATGCACCAAATATGTAACATTGTAAAAATTACAGTAATTATTTGAAAAAAGACGTGCTAAAATTGTGTCTGACACTGTATAAAAATAATTAATTGAATTTAAAAAGGTGAGTACAGTAAAAATAATTATAAAAATTAAGTCAACTTAACAGTTTCAAGTTACACTGGGTTTACCTACATTATTTTTGTAAAGCCAACTTGTTGCTATTAAGGCAATTGGTTTACTCGCTTTAAGTAACTAATCACCTTTTACCGTGTAGTTGAAACCTGATTAACTTATTAAAATAAGTTAAAGCAACTTAAAAATATTTGTTGTCTTGATCTTTTGCTATTAAAAGTTTTACAGTGTTCGTTTCTTCAGTATTGAGATTCCTGAACAAAAGACTCCTGTGAGCCTCTGTAGCGAGTTAAAAATAAACCATCTTCTGATTGTTTATTAATAAATATATAGGTTCAAAAAAGTCTGTTTGTTAAGTCATTGTAATCACAATACATTATTTTCAATAATATCAATAGTGAAATGAAGCAATAGGATTTCCGTATTGTTAGTTGACATGATGTTAAAGGCACAATATGACCATCGGCTTGGTGTGTTGTCCTGGCCTTTAATCTACTTCACACTACAGTGGTCCCTTGCTATAATGCGGTTCCCCTTTTGCGGCCTTGCAGTTTTGTGGACGCTTTGACATGCTTTTTTTTTTGTACAGCTCATTGTGTTCTGCATCCTGATTGGCTTTAGACCATTTTCAATCAATCTCCTGTGTCTCTCCTGTACAGTACAAAATGTGGCATGGATTGCAAAATAGAGAATTGTAAACATAGATTTATATCAGGGTACGCACACTGGTGCCGTAAGTCGGCAGCTGTCTGTGGTGCCCAGCTACAGCTCAGGACACTGTTCATATTTTTGCTGTGCCATTTGAATAATTTAATTTTGAATAACATGCGAATGTGCTCGTCCGGTGTGTGTGTTATTTCCAACTGTCATGTGTGTGGCGTATTCGGTGTGCCGCCCCCTTAAGGATGGAGTCTGCTAGTTTTGTGGATCAGTGACTGCAGAAAAAAGAACATTACACTGGATGCCAACATTATCTGCACAAAAGCTAAAAAGCTTTATGAACCTTTTGCTGACAGTGATGAATGTTTGCGTCTGATGACAGGTTTTGATCTTTGGTTTCATTCTATAATACTGGACTTATTTTTCTAAAAATGTTTGTTCTTTGAGAGTGTTTAAACAAGAAAGAAGAGTGTGAAAATGTTGAAGGGCACCTATAGTGAAAAATCTACTTTTCAACCTATTTGGACAAATATATGTGTATGTATAGTGTATAGACCATCATATTGGGGTGATATAAACACACCCAGTCCTTTTTTTTCAATTTAACAACATAAAAACGGTAGACCAATTAGAGCGGTTTTCAGACCGACCGCAACTTTACGTAGGAGTGCGGTCCCCCCGTCCATCGAATTGATTGACAGCTGCGCGCATTAACATGTTCCGGTAGTCACGTGTATGTCAACAAGACCAGGCAGACATACGCAAAGCAACCGGGAATAAAAGGTCTGTTCTGTTGGCTAGGATCAGCAATCATCATCAAATGTGATTAAGAGTAAGTTTCACATGTTTAAAGTGTTTTAAAACAGTGCAAGTGTGTAATTAATTACAGCGTTTTACTTCAGCTTTACTTCATCAGCACAGCCGCGTGTCAGAACAATTATAAAAGAAGACGCTTCAATCCCAGTTTGTGGATGTTAAATCAGGTTTATTTTGTAAACTAGCATAACAGATATCCACACAGCACTGGAGGTTAGCCTGTATCCTGTCACATTTGAGTGCAAAAACAGTGCTAAACTAACCGCGCTCTGTCTGTCTGTCTGCCTTTCTGCGTGTGCGCGCGCGCGCGTGTGTGTGTGTGTGTGTGTGTGTGTGTGTGTGTGTGTGTGTGTGTGTGTGTGTGTGTGTGTGTGTGTGTGTGTGTGTGTGTGTGTGTGTGTGTGTGTGTGTGTGTGTGTCAGCTGTGGTGTGTGTGTGTATCTCTGTGTGTGTGTGTGTGTGTGTGAACTTTGTACCGATATTGTGTGTGACTCATCAATACAACTTCACAACACTGATTAGTAAAGATTAGTTCTTACTGTAGTATTTCTCACAAACGCTACGTGAGACCTTCTTCCCTTAAGTCTGTCTGTTGTCTGACGCAGCCGAAGGAGAAGATTAAAGCACACGGGAAGGCATGTAGAAACAGTAGGCGGGCAGAACTCGCCTTAAAGGTGCAGTACAACAAAACCACCCCCTGCTGGAAATCAGTATAAAACAGCATCTTGTAAAAGGTATAATGAAAAATCTGATGGGTGTTTTGAGCTGAAACTTTCTATACACATTCTAGAGATGCAAAAGACTTATATAAAGTCTGAAAAAAGGGGTAACCTAGGTGCCCTTTAATGCCTGTCTGAGAAACGTGTATAAAGTGTGCAGTGAGTGCTTTTACAACTTTAAAACATCTGTAATAATTGTAAAAAATAAAGCTGACTGCTTCGCAGACTTCGCCTATTGGGGTTTATTTTTAGAACATAACTCCCTGGAATAACAAGGGACCACTGTACAATAAGTTGAATAATAAGATGAGAGCAATTATACTTTAGCTCATCCATAAAGATTGAATTCTACTAGAGTCCTGTCAGATAGAATAAAGATGACAACTCCCATGATTCCACACTTGGTTACAGCGCCATCAAACTACACCTATTTTTTTTTTTTTTTGTGAATATGTACCTTGTAGTGACGAACATTAAGTACAGGTATTTTGCCTTTTAATTTAATTAGTTTTTTCATAACACATGAAAGAATCTTCCACATAAGTTTCAGCACCTGGTTAAATGAGACTGGCCACTGACTAATAAAACTGAAAGAGTGCTATAGCTTTTCAGGGAATTTACCCCTCTGCGAACAAACAGTTTATTCAGATGGAGGGGTCAAAAACTAGTTTCCATCCTAGTGCTGTTTGTGAAATCTCGGAAAACAAAGAAGCTCGTGAAGAGATCTGCGATATCAGCCAACCGAGGATTCATAGATTCTCACTCCAAAACAAAGCCATATGGGCAATATATTCACAGCATCGTTGTTTACATTTCAGGAGTAAAATAAAACTCTGAAGTCTTTGTGGTAGGCTAATAGCTTGGCGGCGTCGGCTGATCTTAATGATGGTATTGTTCGTGTGGTAATCAAGAGCATATAGTCAGCCATCTGGATGATGTATCTCTGAGTCTGAAACTCCTCTGCTCTGTCAGATATTGTGAGGTCTGTTTGTCCAGCCAACAGAACACTTGAGAAGACAATGACTGAAATGGTCGGGATTTTATATGAGCCAACAGCGGGAAAAGATCAGTTGAAGTCCTTCCATGATCATCCAACATGGATAATAGGCATCCATTTGTAATGCCAATTCTGCAATCCGTTTAGTCACAAACAGATGGAAGTCCTGCACAGGAATTCTAAACCCAGAGAAAAGAAATGTCTGTTTAAAATACAGATAAAGTGGAGGCACACAATATGAACAAATGCAGTCTAATCAATGTCTACTTGATCATTTTTTTCTCATTTATATTCATTTTGTTATGTTTTATGAATAGCTAGAGGAGTCAGTGGTTTCTCCTCAATTTCTTTTAGGAATGATGGAAATTAGGGTTTTTAGAAACAATACGGAAACTATATATTACATTTTATTTATTAGAGCAATATATACAGTAACAATATGAATATCATAAGAACTAATATACTTATTAGAATGATACTGTAAGTGCAATATAATTTTTAATGTAAAATATATATTAATTCATTCATTCATTTATTCATTCATTTTCTTTACGGCTTAGTCCCTTTATTAATCTAGGGTCGCCACAGCGGAATGAACTGCCAACTCATCCAGTATATGTTTTATGCAGCGAATGCCCTTCCAGTCGCAACCCATCACTGGGATAATATATTACATTAAAATGATATTTAATCTGCGGATGCCCAGGCTCCTTTTACAGCAGATTTTTGTTCAATGGAAAGTGCATAAACGCTTTTGCAGAGGACAACAGCCAATCACATTACTTTGCCAGGGTTGCATAAACTTGATTGGCTACCATCTGCTCTAGGATATTTGCATGGAGTGATCTAACTTGCATCTTTTTGAGGATTTAAAGTTCAGTCAAAGTTCATGTGAGTCTTTGACGCTGACATAGGAAAATTCAGATCAAGTTCAGATCAAACCACGGGATCTGCACAGCGACTAGTCGACTTTAATCAAAAAGCGTCAAGTCATAGCATTAAAGTCGACCACTCGGTGCAACCCCTAATATATAGGGGTTCTCGAATCTGATTGGCTGATAGGCATGTGATATTCCCGTAATAACAGCACTCGTACCGCCTCCTCACTCTTGTGTATTACTCTGCCCACATAGTGACAGCAGATAAATAAACTCGCTACAGTTTAACAAATATTGCAGCTGTTGGACAACATAATCTACTTTTTGAGGCTTTTTAGGTGAGAATGTGTTTTTTTAGATTGCAACTATTTATTTATGTTTGTTTATTTATGTTTATTTATAAGGATAGTTCCTATTTTATGTATTTATATCCATCAGCCTGTCATTTAACAAAGCAAAGATGGTTGAAGTTGTCCATTGACAAGATGGCGACAGACTGCAAAATGTTTTTTTGCTGAAAAATTCTGCGTATTTTTTAGCTGATCAAATCATTATTAAACTGGTAAGTGACTTTCTGAGGCGATCTCTTTTGTATGTTGTAGTGCTCTATTTATACTATATAATTGTAGTGTATTGAGTGTGAGATAAGACTCACGTATCAGGACTGTTCGTATTTTGTGTTGGCCTCCTGTTTTCGTTACTGTAGATTAGTCCAGTGAAAAGAAATAAAGAAGAAATGCCCGCATGTGTTTAGCATTTTTACTTATTACAAACACAACAATAATCTGGTAGAGTTTGCATTGCTTTGGGTTAAAAAAAAAAAAAAAATTATTGTGATCTCCCGATTGCAACAGAGAAAAACTGGGAAATCTCTGTAGGCTGATGACATTTCATCCCGTTTAGACTTACAATCTTAAAATGTGAGCAAAATCACATGTTTTGTCATCACTCTAGACATTACGGTCGAGAATCATTCAAATACTACCCCTAAAGTGACGTTGGTGAATGAGCAATGGTTTCTGCTGTTCTGACATCAGCTGTGAATGAATGGTGGAAGAAAGTAGCTCTTCTTACAAAATAATTTTTAGACTCTCCATGTTTGATTTTCTTTTTTATTTACACGATTACACTGTCAAACTGTTGTATAAATGCAATATCACACTCACAGCAGTGCGATGTGGCTGTATATCAACACTGGTGGGACACTAAGGCAATTAACCTGTGGCCTTGTGGCAAAGCACACCTCCCACCAGTGCTGATATACAGCCATATTGCACTGCTACTTGTGTGATATCGCTAATGTATATGTGTGTGTGTATGATTTCTAAAAGAACATGTGACACTGAAGAATGGATAATTGATGCTGAAAATGTCTGAGATTCAACCACAGAAATAAACTGCATTTTAAAAGTATTACTTTAAACCGCTTTTGACATTTACTATATTATGTTATTATAATGTTAATTAATTATATTTATAATAAGCTCAATGCAGCCTTGGTGAAAATAAGAGACTTCTTTTCAAAATATTCAGGTTAGTAATTTTAATTCACACAACTTGAAAACATGTTAATGCTATAAGTATTGTTTTTTTTTTATCTTCATGATACTCATGAAAATTCTCATGCAAAATGTAGCAACTGAAGGAATTCAGAGTCATACCTTTGTATTGAAAGCCTAGACTTCTTTTGCCGAAAAGTAAACATACAAGAAAAGGTTGAAGGTATTTTTGTAATACATTGATAACAGCAGGCTACAGTGTTTGTTTATATGTTCTCTATTAACCTACTGTATATCTTAACAAAATAAGGAAGGGCCGTTCGATTCATACACTCGATAAGCGGTGTGCTTTGAAGTAATGCAAAGCCCTGGTGGGTTTGTGAAATGGCGATCTCTCCATCTCCATCCAAACGTAACTGAACTCTAAACTGGCCCTCGCCGAGGAAACAAAAAATCTCTCCTGTTTCAACAGTCCAAGATAACCGAGAATATAATAATGAAGTAAATTGTTTTTCTGGATTTGCTAGAAGGGGCCAATGTCGGGCCTAAGGACAGTAGGAATATTCCTACAGGTCTGTAAAATGATTTTTCCTTTATGTTCGCTGGAACTTTTTACTTTGGCAGCAGAATAGCACTTTTGGTTTACCATTCATAGGGTTAGTATAACATTTAGTGATATTTCACCCCAGAATTTGGAATTTACTCACCCTTGATAAATCCAGGATGTACAGTAGGTGAACATCGTTATTTAGAAGTAAAAAAAAAAATAAACTAATTCTGGTGATTCTTAACACAAGATAATGGTTTCAGCCACTTTGAGAGTTAAACATACAGACAAAACAAAACGAATTCCTGTGGCTCCTGATGATACATTTACAACAGAGAATGAGGGTACTTAGAGAATCGAACATTTACATTGCAAATTTACAGTACAGAATACGTTTCCTCAATGGTGAAGATTCCCAAAATTAGATACAGTAGGTTGCTACTCATATATTTTATTTCTTGCGTGCTGGGGCTGAATTTTTTAATTCAGCTTCATTCATTTGTTCATTTTTCTTCAGGTAAGTCCATATTTCAGAGGTCGCCACAGCGGAATGAACTGGCAACTATGCCAACATTTGTTTTACACCCTTCTAGCTGCAACCTAGTACTGGGAAACACCCATACACTCATATTCACACACACAGTTATACACTATGGACAATTTAGTTCAACCAATTTTCCTATAGCACAGGTCTTGACTGTAATGGAAACCAGAGCACCCGGAGGAAACCCACACCAACACGGGGAGAACATGCAAACTCAGAAATGCCAACTGGCCCAGCCAGGACTCAAACCAGTGACCATTTTGATGTGAGGCGACAGTGCTAACCACTGTGCCACCGTTCTGCTTTTTTTAATCAGCTTACCATCAGAAAATATCTTATGAAAATAGTAGGGATATAATGGAAATGCAGCCTAAAAATAAATTTACTTACTATATATTGAAGTACTTGAAGTAGTATGAATTTCTTTCATCTGTTTAACACAAAGCAAGATATTCTGAAGAATGCTGGAAAAAGCAGTCATTGACATCCATAGTAGGAACAAAAACTACTATAAGTCAATGGCTGTTTTTCCCTAACATTCTTCAGGAGCTTCCTTTGTCTCAAAAGCTGAAAGAAATTGAAAAAGGTTTGGAACAATAAATGACAGAATTTTCATTTTTGTGTGAACTTTAAAACTTAAACAACTTAAAATCCAACAAAAACATTAATGCTCCCTAACAGTTACCAAACTTTTTTGTTAAAAATACCTCTAAATTTAATTCAGTTTAATTCAATTCATATTTATTTCTATAGCACTCTTACAATGTTAAAGCAGCTTAACAGAAGTTCTAGTAAATTGAAACTGACAGTCCAATTTTTATAGATAAGGTTCAGTTTAATATGGTTAAATGAACAAATGAACCAAATAGACAGTTTAAATAAAACATTCTCACTTAATTAGCTTAAAATACAATAAATGATTACATTTTTCAGTTGAAAAAAAAAATAGTTCAGAATGTACCAAAAAAAAAAAATTAAATAAATACAGTGCTAAACTGCTTTTTATTTCCAACCAAAACTGGTTACGTTTACATAGCTTAGTTCAGAAATTTCATACATGAAATGTACCTTTCTTTAAAAGCAATTTAGGTTTTATTTATTTATTTATTTTTGATCATTTTGTTTTCTGAGTGTATGTAATTAACAGAAAGCTTGTGCTCCAGATTATGGTGAACACATTTACGATTGATTGCTAAGGCTGTTGATCATGTTGTTAAAGATCCCAAGAAATCAAAATTAAGCATATGATTGTGTTAGCTCACATTGCTAGTTTTGTGAACAATTCATTTGTGCATGTCATCAAGAAAAACAAATGTTTGTCCTTCTAATCTTTAATTGAAATCTGTAAATGCACTTTCTGTTTTTTTTCCAGGTAATTTGTCAGATTACATATACAGTATCTTGGGTATTAGGCATGGCTAACAAATTTCATCTAAAGCTGCTGCAACTGTAAGTTTTGACAACAAGCAGAAATAGTGAAAAGGAGATGTCTGTTAGGTTGTAATAACTCTCCCCAAATCCTTTTCCCCATCTTTCTGAATGAAATGCCTATACTTTACGATATCCATTTAGCTCACTGTAGAAAAACAAGCCACGCCCACTGTTGTGTTATTTCATATACAGTTTCTCTAGGAACTGCGTCACAATATGAAAAAATATTAGTCGAAGTTTCTGGTTCACGGGGACTTTAAAGTTGATAATGTTTGAACGGATTGTTTTTTACAACCCCAATATGTCATCAGAAGTACCCATGAGCATTAATTTTGTTTTCACTATACAGAATATGTTTTTTGACTTTCAAAGTGCCTGTACACGTTTAATTAAAGAGCCTCTATTATGTGTTTTTAAAAATGACCTTGAAGTGTGTAACACAGCTCTAAGTGAAGTGAAATATCCAGCTAGGGCTTAAATCTGAAAGTAGGCAGTTTTTAAAACTATTCATCTAAAAAAAAAGAGTCGACTCATAGTGGTTCGAATGAATCGTCTTGTTAACGAGTCTTTAGCCGTTTCGGGGTGACGTGGCTACGAAACATAAGCCCTGCCCACTAAAATTTAAACCTGCGGCCCCTCCCACTAACACAGCAGCAAAGACAGATCCTGAAGTCATGAGTCATCAAGACTCTGAGCTTACCTGCATATTATTGGAAGTGTGAAGGAAAGGAGTGCTTCAGCATTCTACACGCTTACAATGGGCGATTCATTCGTTAAAAGAAGGATCAGAAAAGACTACTGATGTATGAGACTTTGACCGAGCTCGACAGGAACTTCAGTACACAGCTCATGGATTAGTTTCTTCCTCCATTTTGTAATGGACAGACAATACACCAGGGGTGCGTACAAAATAAGGACAGTTTATTAGGTACAAAGTCAAACAAAGCCAGGCTGAGCGCTACAACCCCCTGGCTGGGGATGTGATTGTTGGGCAAAGCAGAGTACAGGTAAGCCCTGAGAACATATAACACTTCACGCAAGAGATGCTACAGCAATGATCGCAATTAAAAATGATCTACAACTGAGAAGGGAGAAAAGCTCCAAAATGAAAGATAGTTATTGAAATCAGACCTGGCCCATGACACATTTCACAAGTGTAAGTAAATGCCTGTCTCGTTGTTTTCTCTAGCTTGCAAATTATGTATTTAATTGTGTTTTGTTACTTGTAACCGCTTATACTGTATCAAGTTAACTCTTTATATTCTCATATTACATCTAATACCACGTTGAAAACGTGACGCGTGCTGCTTTGTTATGGATTTAAATGCGTTTGTGAGCCTTCCACTGCTGTTTGTCGTTGCTATGGCCACCATCAGCTGATCCTACACACGTGCAGCGGTCAAGGTTCAGAATAGTTTAGCATTTGCGGGTAGGTGAATTAATACTGAATGTGTGTCATTTAAGAATTGAGCAATATGCTGGTGTTTAACTGCACTGCTTTCGGGGGTGAGGTGTCTGAATAACACTGTTGAGAACCGGGTACTGTTTACTGTGGTGTTGGTAAGTTTACTATGAAGCGATCTGATCCTATACCAATGTTGGTATCCCGGGTGCTTAATAAACCACTGGGCATTTTACTGTCTTGCGCTGAACGCTGTTGACCAATCACAACAGGCTGTCATCGGTTCAATCAGCGCAGATTAGCTTCGCGCTAAGGAGGGGTTTGGGAACAAATGAATCGCTAAACGATTCATATGGGAGTCGCTGGTACAATTAGGTAAAAATAAATTCATATTATAAGACCATGAAAGTGTTTTTTGACCTTGCATGCATATGAGTATGTTGTTGGAGACCCATAAAACTGAAATATGACCCTTTTTTATGTATAAAGGGGCTCTTTAAAATTCATTCATTTAAATGTTCCTCTCTTGAAAAAAAAGTCAGTAAGTATTAATAGCATTTTAAAAATTTTGGATGCACTTTAGTTGAGTTTGGATAAACTCTTTAAAGTAGTCAAACTAATCCCACTTTAAACTGAAACCTTTTTAAGCACTGCTATGTAAATTGTATACCTTGTTCCTATAGCTGACCGTAATCCTTTCTACAAATCAATTCCATCCCTTAATATTCCACACATCGCTTTGCAAAACGATGGCAAATGATCCGGCCTTCAAGTCAGGATGGAGGATTTGCTTTAATCATTCGCTCGCTGCATCTGGAAATAACAGTATTCAAGTGCAATATTCGGGCCTGTAACAGCCTCTCCATCCTTTTTCATCCCAGGCAGTCTTTGTCTATTCGTGATTACTTGTCATTTGTCATTCATTATATGTATTTATCCCGGTAATGGCTTTCGAAAATTCTGAGGCTCAATTTTAGTGCCTCAATTCCTTGAGCCAAAGTAAAGCAACACTAAACAGGGGAGCCTGCGAAAGTGCTTTCGTTTAAAGACGGAGAACAAAAAGATGACACGAGGGTTGCTATACGGTTCCCCTTGATTTGAGCCAGCTGTGAACCCATGTGCATTTTGGGGTCTGTCTAAGGTTTTGTCCCTTTCTTTAAATATACCTTGTCACCACACAGGCATACACATAAATACCGTTCCTTGGCCATTTGGTTGTAAATTCAGATTTTAATGGCTTTGTTTACATTCAAAATGGAACCCAGCATTTGCGTTTAATCATTGTCGAATGCATTATAGTGTTTAGACCCCATCTAAGACAAATGTCAAGATAAAAGACCAGGTGTCGCCTTGGTTTTATCCATTCAGGCCACCGTACTGATGTTTAAATATGTGCTTCTTCCTGGTTTTAATGTGTAGTAATAATGGGGCCGAGCTCAAATATCCCCATCATAAATAATGTTAAAGGTACAAACTGCAGCTGCTTAGTGTTTTATCTTTGTTAATAAAGCTGTGTGCTTGAGCATGCACTAATATATTCTGCTGTTGCCAGTAGTACTAAGGCCGTTTGTTACACTTTGTTGTTTTTTCTATTATTTTATTATTTTTATTTGTGTTCTGTTTTGTTTTGTTTGCTTATGATTTGTTTTGAATTATGCTTTGTTTTGCTTTTGCTTTTCTTTGCCTTTGTTTTTAGTTCTTTTTTTGTTTTTGTTTCTGCTACATTTTGTAGTTTTGTTTTTCTCTGCTTTATGCTATTTATTTATTTATTTATCTTTTTGGTTTCTTGTTGTTTTGTTTGTTGTTTGCTTTGTTTTATGTGTTTTTTGCTTTAATGTGTTTTTTTATTTTGGCTTTTGTTAAATTTTTCTTTGCAGTTTGATTTGTTTTATGTTTGTTTTTGCTTTGTTTTTGTTTGCTTTAATGTTTGTTTTACATTTTGCTTGATTAAATTTTTCACGTTGTTTTGCGATTTGCTTTTTAGTTTAGTTTGTGCTTTGCTTTTATTTTGTTTTGCTATGCTTTTTGTTTTGTTTTTCTTTGAATCATGCTTTGTTTTGCTTTAATTTTTAAATAATTTATAATATAATTGATTATATAATTTTGTATTTTGACTTTTTTCATTTTGTTTTGTTTGCTTTTCTTTTTGATCCTGATTTTTTTGCTTCTTTTTCTTTCAATTTTGTTGTTTTGTTTTACTTATGTTTGTTTTTGATTTGCTTTTTCGTTTGCTTTAATGTTTGTTTGTTTTACATTTTGTTTGATAAAATTATTTTAGTTCGTGTTTTGATTTTATTTTGTATTGTTGTGCATTTTGTTTTGTTTTAAATTATGGTTTGTTTTGCTCTTTTGCTTTGGTTTTGTTTTCAGCTTTTTATGTTTCTGTTGCGTTTTATAGTTTGTGATTTTGTTTTAATTTGCTTTTTGTTATGTATTTTATTTATTTATTTATTCATCTTTTAGCTTTCTTGTTGTTTAACTTTGCTTATTTACTTTGTCTTGTACTTTTTGTTTCGACTCTCGATTATTTATTTATTTTGCTTTTGTTTTGTTTTTGCTTTGCTCCTTGATTTGTAATGTTTTGATTCACCTTGTCTTTCGATTTTGTTCTTTTGTTTAACTTTTTATGTTTGTTTTTGCTTAGCTTTTTTGTTTACTTCAATGTTTATTTTGTTTTACGTTTTGGTTGATAAAAGATTTCGCTTTGTTTTGCTTCTTTTTAGTTTAATTTGTGCTTTGCTTTTATTTTGTATTGCTGTCCTTTTTGTTTTGTTTGGAATTATGCTTTTTGTTGTTTTGCTTTTGTTTTATTTTTTTTTAGATTCTGTTGCATTTTGTAGTTTGTGATTTTGTTTTACTCTGCTTTTCATAATGTATTTTATATAGTTATTTATTTCTTTTTGCTTTCTTGTTGTTTTGTTTTACTTTTTGCTTTGTTTTAGATCTATTTTGATTTTGACTTTGATTCATTTTTTATTATATTTAGTTCTTTTATTTTAATTTGTATGTTTGTTTTTGCTCTGCTTTTTTGTTTGATTTAATGTTTGTTTTACATTTTGCTTGATATATTTTTTGCTTTGTTATGCATTTTTGTTTTGTTTTGAAATATGCTTTGTTTTGCTTTATTGGTTTGGTTTTGTTTTGTTTTTAGTTTTTTTGTTTCTGTTGCGTTTTGTGGTTTGATTTTTTTGTTATTTATTTATTTATTGATTTATTTATTTATCTATTTTATTTTATTAATTTATTTAGCATTCTCATTGTTTTGCTTTGATTAATTATTTTATGTCAGGCTTTTTTATGTTTTTGCTTTGCTTTTTTGTTTGCATTAATGTTTGTTTGTTTACATTTTGCTTGATTTAATTTTTTCGCTTTGCATTTTGCTTTTTAGTTTAGTTTGTTCTTTGCTTTTATTTCGTTTTACTATGCTTTTTGTTTTGTTTTACTCGCTTTTTTAGCTTTTTGTTTTGTGATTTGCTTTAAATTTTTTGGTTTGTGCTTTATTCTGTGTTATTTTGTTTTTCTGTTGTTTAGTAATTTGGTATAGTCATTTTTGAATTTCTAACTGTAATTTAACATTTTGATCAGTTATTGTTTAAAAATGCAAAAAATCATCTCCTGTTTGTGTATTTTAATCAAAATGAATAAAGCTATTATTGTTATCTTTTTTGTTAGTTGTATTACTACTGTCCTACTACTACTACTACTACTACTACTACTACTACTACTACTACTATAAATAATTATAATAATAACAACAACAGCATACAGATTATAGAATGACATTACAATGTTCTTCTTAATAAAAAAAATCATCATTATCAGAAAATAATTTTTTATAACAATTGCTGACCTTCGTATTGTTTCAGTTCATATTTTTCCTGATAACTCGATGATGTAATTGCAGTAACATGGCCCATTATCTAAGGTTTAGCTCTACCTCTATTTGCAGTGGAAATACTACTAGATAGGCACTTGGCAAGCCTTTGGTATGTTCTTTTATTGTATAGTTTGCAGAGAATGAAATATAAACCAAGATCAAGCCTGTCTGGATCACACTGTATCCATTAAATCAATTAAGCGGGAGTATTTTGACAGAGCTGTAAATCACAGCGGACAGAGAAGCAGAGATTGCCAGGGATGTGTCTCTCTGATATGACAAGGATTGTGTAAACAGAGTGAGGAGCCGTCAAACAAGGGCCTCAAGCTACATGTAAGAGTCCTTTTTTTTTAAGAGGTCATATTAAAAAAGAATAAAGCAGAACTCTTGTTAAAATGTCTAATGTGTTTGAACATTAACTTGTTATCTTTTCTGTGAATGTTCAGATGTTTGTTTATGTATTTGTTTGTTTATTTTTTGGGGGGTGGGGCTTTTTATGTTTTGTGCTTTGCATTTTGTTTTGCTTTTGTATTGCTTTGCTTTGTTTTTTTGTGTTGTATTTTGTTTCATTTTGCTTTTCTTTGCTTTTGTGTTTTTTGTTTTGTTTTGTTTCACTTTGCTTTTGTTTTGCTTTGCTTTGTTTTTGTGTTGTTTTGCTTTTGTTTTGTTTTGTTTTTTCCCTTTGCTTTGATGCTTTGTTTAGTTTTGTTTTTTGTTTTGTTTTCATTTTGTTTTGATGTGTTTTGCTTTGTTATGTTACCCTATTTTATGATTTTACATTTGTTGTGTGTTTGTTTTATTGTTTTTTTAAACATGCATTATTGTAATTGTTAAAGAAAGAGTATTATATTATTTTGTTATAATAATGCGTTATTATTTATGTTATCTTTATTATTTTATAACAGTTTTTCCCTTAATTCCTTTTTTATATACAGCTGAACACTTTGTTTAAAACCTGATGTGTTTAAACATCATCTCTGTACCCTGTTCAAGCTGTTCAAATTAAACTTTCTAAATCTACTGTACACTCTGTACACTCTAAATATTCAGTTTGCATTCTGTTCAGACTACTTATTAAAAAGGAGCTGAAACAAGGGGTGTCATTGTGATGCAGTGGGTAGCACAATCGTCTCACAGAAAGAAGGTCGCTGGTTTGAACCTCAGCTGGGTCAGTTGGCATTTCTGTGTGGAGTTTGCATGTTCTCCCCGTGTTCGTGTGGGTTTGCTCTGGGTGCTCCGGTTTGCCCCACAAGTCCAAAGACGTAGTATAGATGAATTGGGTAGAATAACTGTCCATAGTGTATGTTTGTGAATGAAAGTGTATGGGTGTTTCCGAGTGATGGGTTGCAGCTGTAATGGCATCCGCTACTGAAAACATATGCTGGATTAGTTGGTGGTTCATTCCACTGTGGTGACCCATGATTAATAAAGAGACTAAGCTGAAAAGAAAATTAATGAATGAATGAGCTGAAACAACACAATTCTTGAGTTTTTTTATGGGGATAACCTAAATGTTTTATGTTAAATACACTTAAATATGTAAAAACTAATAAGTTAACTTAATTCCTTCATGTTGCCCCAAAACAAATCGATTGTGTGGAACTTCGCATTTTTTCACATTATACCTCTTGTGATTTTACAAAGAGATGGTAAGGTTTCAGGCACTTTCTCATGAAACGTTGTTTCAAACACAGCCGGCAGTGCTGGAAAACTGGCCAAGAGAGAAAAGAAAAACAGTCTGTAAAGTAAGCCAATGTGAATGAGGTAAGTGACAGTTTGATGCTATGCAAAGGGATTCGACTAGCAGGTGCTCTGGAGGCTTTTTTAAACAGACATTTGAACTTCTGTGATTTGTAAATTTCTTTGTGAGCCAAGAACAGCGAAGTAACAAGAGTCTGTTAATTGACCAGAAAGAATTAGTGAAAAAGACTTTTCATGCAATACATCTCTACAAATCAGCAGGTCATTGTTACCAAACTATAAGGTTACAAGTTCTGTCGTTACTGCAGCTATTCTGTGTTTCCCGAATCCATCATTCAAACAGCGTCACAATCTTGTGTGGTTGAAACTACAATTCTTGACCTGTAGTTAGAAGTATAGTTTCCTTCTAATTTCACATAAAATGGCCTTAAATACAGGAACGCAGTCAAAAAGTAAGCTAACATGCAGTATAATCTATATATTTATTTTAAAACATATAAACATTTAGGACGAGGCAGTGGCGCAGTTGGTAGTGCTGTTGCCCCACAGCAAGAAGGTTGCTGGGTCACTGGTTCGAAACTCGGCCCAGTTGGCATTTCTGTGTGGAGTTTGCATGTTCTCTCTGCCTTTGCGTGGGTTTCCTCCGAGTGCTCCGGTTTTCCCCACAGTCCAAAGACATGTGGTACAGGTGAATTGGGTAGGCTAAATTGTCCATAGTGTGTGTGTGAATGTGTGTTTGGATGTTTCCCAGAGATGGGTTGAGGCTGGATAGGCATCCGCTGCATAAAAACTTGCTAGATAAGTTGGCGGTTCATTCCGCTGTGGCATCCCTGCATTAATAAAGGGACTAAGCCGACAAGAAAATGAATGAATGAATATAAACATTTAATTCAGTGTCTTTTAGTTTGATTCCTGAGATTTATTTGTTGGAATGACATCAAAATTTATTTCTTATTTATGTAGGTTAGACCTGTCCTAATATCTCTTCCTGTTGTATGATATATTGCATCAAAATATATTGCCATAAATGATATTATTGTCATTTTAAGATCATTTTATGCCACTCATATATTGCCAGAATGACAATATAACAGCAATGCAAGTACACTCTTCCAAAGAACACATAACATTTTACTCTTAAGAATATTCATTTTAACAATTAAATGCATTGAACTCAGAATGTGAAAACGCTTATCCTAAACAAATAACAATAAATGTTTACAAAAAAGGGCAGGGTAAAAAGTAGCAAAGGCTGCAATATCTGCTTAAAGATCTATTTTTAGTTGTCAGACACCCACATGAAAATATACTATAGTAATTTGTAGTAAATGCTATATTGTTTTTTTAACCATACTGACACTGACACCTCCAGTAGAGATAGAGGTGTTGCACAATTAGCAAAAATGTTGCTAGAATTGTTTGTTTTTTATGTATGGGTAATCACCAAATAGATTGAGATCATGTCTGTGTGTTGTGCGATATGTCGATATATTGATTATTATGACAGGCCGAGTAGAGGTATATATAGGTTTTTTGTCTCTGTGCACTTTATTATTTTGTAAAAATTAATTTGCCCTCATATTCTTTTATCAAACACCATAACATTCCTTTTACCCTCAAAATCACTTTTATTTCATTTCTGGTCTCATAGGATGCCTTTTAGGATGTTTCTTGTTTTTGTCCCTTTGCCAGTTTCTCTTTATTCCATGTTTCAACAATCCAATTGGTTCCTAAAGACAAACTTCATTTTCTTCTAATTTTAGGACCATTTCAATTGGATGTACGTGTATGTAAGGAAAAGGGCTGTTTTGAAGTGTACAGATGCAGAACCTGCATAATAAATCGAACAGACAGAAAACAAAACATCAAAGTAGTCTATGCTACGGTCATTATTTATAGCAATTTTAGGTCTTTTGTTTCTCAAATCAATTGGCAGATTTAGTTTACGTCACATTCAACATAAAGCCATTGCTGGGATTCTTTGTTCCAATTTCTGACCCTAAAGCATTTCAGTTAATCACATGAGATATAAAAAAGAAAATAAATAACAGGCGATGAAAAACATTATGGGCCCTATCATACACTTGTGTAAGGCATATGCAGGCTTAAGACTTGTGCAACCGTTATCATTGTTCATTTATTTGTTTGCTGGTATTCAGAACTAAATTTAGAAATAGTTTTGAAACAAATATTTACTTAAACAAAATTAAATATATAGGCTAATGGATGTCTTCAGTGGAGTACTTACAACACTGTTTCCTTATCCACAAAAGCAAAGGAGTAAAGTAAAGAGTAAAAGTAAAGTAAAAGGAAAGTAAAGAGGCCGAATGGGAGAGGCTAGTTCTTTATCTTCTGTTTAATGATTTAATTAGGATGTTTTAAGAATAACATGCATTAAACCAATCAGAGTCTCATCTCTCATTTCTTTTAAGAATCAGCTGCTTTGTGCCATGGTACATTTACTATTTGGACTTTGTAAGTGGAAAAACTGAATGGAAAAACTGTTTCACTAAATGTTTCACTAGCTAGAAAACAGTTAGGAGAATAAGCACAACCCTATTAGACCATTCGCCTCAGCGCAAACCTTGAAATAGTAAAAGTGAATTCAGACACACCCTTGATGCTTTTGCGTCATACCCTTTAGACTTTTTATCCTCTGTATTTCATTTCTAATTGTTAAGCTAAAATAATAAAGATCTTAAAGTGTCAATTTGTTTACATTTATTATTATTATTATTATTATTATTATTATTATTATTATTATTATTATTATTATTATTATTGCCTTTATTTGATAAGACAGTAGGATTACAGAAATTGAAATAGGAGAGAAAGGAGGGAGGGGATTGTGAAGGGTCCATTAGCCGGACTTGAACTTGGGACACCCGGAGCAATGTTGCGCTATACGTTGCACACTAACCACTGGGCTATCGGCACCAAGGGTTTTTTTTTATTTTTATTTTTTAACCAATGTCTATTGTAGTAAATATTCAATTAGTTATTATCGAAGCTCTCTTTTTTGTTGTACGCGTTTGATCATTATGTTGTCTCAGAAACCTGTCTGAAATCAGTTTTATGAGGTCCCTCGATGCACAAATACTCAGATAGTGCAGCAAGTCAACAAGTCAGCAGCCTAAGCTTTAGGACGCAGTCAAGGTATCTTCGCACTTGAAGCAAAAATAGCCACCATCTTGTTAGCGATGTCAAATGATGCATCTCGTTGAGGTCAAAGTTGTTTGACCTGTCCCAAGTTCACAAGTCGGATGTCTAAAGCAGTTTCTTCAACAGTGCATGATAGTTTAGTAGCAAGTTGTGTTTTGTTTGGAGAAACACACTCCAGTGCAGTGACCACTTCTGACCCGTGCATGAGTGAAGGAAGCAGCATAACTCAGGCCGCTGTCACTGAAATAGCCGTGCTGGAGTCATTTCAAAAGCTCTGCTTGTGTCATGTGGCCGGAGGACGAACCACAAAGTACTGCAGCAGATCTTTCAAAACATTACCTGTATTTTCCGCTCAAGTGGTTTATAGGCTAAAATGGGTAATATCCCTCAGTTCACAAACAATTGTGTTTTGCACATCTTGATGTTTGGCTGATAAATGCATAAAAAAATAAGCAATACGGGTTGTTTGGATTCCTTGCGATAAAAAAACACAGATGGCAGTGGAAAAAGGCTGTTGATGACCAGTAAGAGATGCAAATGCTGTTTTTGGTTGTTGTTATTTTTTATTTATTTCTCACATTTTTGTAAAATAAGGGAAAAGTTAATACATTAATAAGAGTTTGTATGTACAGTTGATGTCTTTTTGACATTTTTTTCTTTTTTAAATATTTCCCAAATTATGTTTAACAGAGGAAAGAACTTTTCACAGTATGTCTGTTAATATTTTTAATAATGTTAATAAAAAAGCATTTTAAGGTCAGGCGAAGCAGTGGCGCAGTAGGTAGTGCTGTCGCCTCAAAGCAAGAAGGTTGCTGGGTCGCTGGTTCGAACAACGGCTCAGTTGGCGTTTCTGTGTGGAGTTTGCATGTTTTCCCTGCATTCACGTGGGTTTCCTCCGGGTGTACCGGTTTCCGCCACAGTCCAAAGACATGCGGTATAGGTGAATTGGGTAGGCCATATTGTATGAGTGTGTGTGTGTGTGTGTGGATGTTTCCCAGTGATGGGTTGCAGCTGGAAGGGCATTCATTCATTCATTCATTTTCTTGTCGGCTTAGTCCCTTTATTAATCCGGCGTCGCCACAGCGGAATGAACCGCCAACTTATCCAGCAACCCATCCAGCCCTTCCAGCCGCAACCCATCTCTGGGAAACATCCACCACATATTCACACACACTCACACAGTACGGACAATTTAGCCTACCCAATTCACCTGTACCGCATGTCTTTGGACTGTGGGGAAAACCGGAGCACCCGGAGGAAACCCACGTGAAGGCAGGGAGAACATGCAAACTCGCCAACTGAGCCGAGGTTTGAACCAGCGATCCAGCGACAATCTTGCTGTGAGGCGACAGCACTACCTACTGCGCCACTGCCTCGCCCATGTTACTATTATTTTAATAATAATCATAAAAATAAGTGCAAATACTTATGGTCAATTTAATTATACATTGTCTATCATCATCATCATCTTTATCATCATCATCAAAAATAAAAAACTGAAATTTGGAAATTATCTTTGAATATTAAGGACATTTACATCAATTCTAAAACACATTTTTAAAACTGTTCAAAATAAAGTGAAAACACTTTCTAAAACAACATATTTTTCAGAGTAAATTTTGACTCTATCATGAATTACATTCTTCAGATCCCTCAAAAAAACATTACCTTGCTTTTCCACTCGAGTGGTTTACAATCTGAAACGGGCAATATCCCCCACTTCACAAACAATTTTGTTTTGCACATCTTGATGTTTGCCTGATAAATGCACGAGATGTGAACATTCGAAACAAGCAACAGAGTTTGTTTGGATTCCTTGCAGTTTAAAAAAAATGCAGACGCCAGTGGAAAAACACTGTTGACAACCGGTAAGAGGAGTAAATCAGCCAACATAAACACAATGCAATGAAAACTATGAATTACTTTTATTTCTGATGCAGAATTTGCTGATTATTTTGTGTTTGACCTTTAATGGAAAATCATTTGAATGTTTTTTTTTTTTTTTTTTTCCAGGAATGACAGTAACTGCGATGCATTCAAAGCATCCCGAACTGTGTTTGCTGTGGTTTACACAAAAATATTTGAGTCGGTTGCTCAGATTCAGCGTCTTTGACATGTTGGCTACATATGCTCCCCTGATAGATCATCCTAATCAGTGTTAGCATTGTGCAGACCGTAAACATTTCCAACGTGAGATTAATCTCACAGTGTGTTTTGCGTCTCGTTGTAGTTTTGCTGGCGGCACCGCTAGTCTGACGACTCGTTCGGTATTTCATAGTATCCTGTTTACGTCGGTTCTTGCTTTGAAATTAAAATTGGTGTGACAATCTGTCTAAAAAATCTATATTAAGTCTATATTATTTATTTATTTCTTCTGTCAGCAGAGAGCCTGGCTTGAATTGGTATGATTAAAGCTGTTTGTGCAGCACTAGTGGAATTTTTTGTGATATAAGTCCAACGGCTAAGACTTTTATTACCCTAAATTGTTTCAGAGGGACTGTTTGAAATTGACTTACAGTGAGTTGCTTAGGAGAAATGTCTGCTGAAATATATGAGGAGGTGAAAAGGTAAAAAAAACATTTTCACCATATTTCGCAGTTGATTGATTACATTGAGAGTTGCACAAATGTTTGGTCACACTTTATTTTGATAGTCTGTTTGTCACATTTAAGTTACATTGCATCTACATGCCAACTAATTCATATTAGATTATAAGTAGACTGTTAGGTTGGGGTTAGAGTTAGGGTTAATTGACATGTATTTGAAAAGTTATTAACATCCAAGTCCATGCTTGTTAACATTAGTTAATGCACCGTGAGTTAACATGAACTAACAATGAACAACTGTGTTTTCATTAACTAATGTCTTCAACATGAATAAATACTGTAGTAAATGTATTGTTCATTGTTTGTTCACGTTAGTAAATGCATTAATTAACATTAACTAATAAACCTTATTGTAAAGTGTGACCACAAATCCTGCCTGCCTTAAATTTTTAAGCTGAATCAAACTAATCTTATGAGTCCATTGAATCTTATGAGCCCATGTTAAACTGACTTAAAACAGCTTGCATAACTTATAATAAGTTATAACATTATTAACTTAGTTCAATGAGCTAAAACATATGTTGTCATGACTAATTAGTCATATAATTTCTTTTACAGTGAACAGATATTAAACAGACAGTCTACTAATACTCAAATGGACCATCAAAATAAAGTGTTACCAAATGTTTTTTGTGTGTGTGTGTGTTTTAAAATGCATTGTTTAAACTAAAATTGCATGAAGACTGGTTACATTTTTAGTTTTTTAGTTTTCGTTTTTGACATTAAAAATTTAAATCTATTTTTTTTTTTACATTAAAGAGGAAATATGGGGAGTTTATTTTTATCACTCACTCACTACCTAAATAAATATAATTGATTTTTGCAAGTCCTTTGTAGAATATGGTGTGTTTAATCAAACAAGGTTTAGGTTAAGGTTCAGGTTTTGTGGTACAGAGTCACATATCCCACTATAAAAAACACACATCAACAAAAGGCAAACTAACAATATACTGTATTTGTGAATAAACCTTTAAGAAAAAAAAACTTATTTGATAAAAACAAATTTTTTAGTATACAGCGGGGAAAATAAGTATTGAACATGTCACTATTTTTCTCAAAAAACATATTCCGTTGACTTGAAATTTTCCCTGGATGTTGGTCACAACCAAAGAAGTCCATATATGCATAGAAAACAAATCTAATTAATTTACAAATGAGATTATGTGTAATAAAATAAAATGACACTGGTAAAACATAGAACACATGAAGAAAGGGAGGTGTAAAAAGGCAGTGAATGCCCAGACAGCATCTGAAAACTCTCAATAGTTCTCCAGCAACCCTCTGCCCTTCATCATTGTAAATGAATATCAGCTCCTTCAGTCCGACATCTACATTAGCAGGATGATGAAGATGAAACCAGGGTGAACATTTCTGTAAGACAACGATCCAAAACACCGCTAAGGACTCTCAAATGCTTTCAGAGAAAGAAAATCAAGCTGTAGAATGGCCCAGCCAATCACCTGACTTGAATCCTATAAAAAATATAAATTAAAGATCAGCTTTGACAGACGAGACCCACAGAATCAATACTCTCTGTTGAAGTCTGTGATAAACTCACACCTGAGCTATTCATGTGACTACATTCTACACATGAGAGGCGTCTTTAAGCTGCCATAAAAAAAGGCTTTTATATAAAGTATTAAATACTTTTGAGTAGTTCAGTACTTTCTCCTTGTGTCATTCCCTTGTTATTACACAACTCATTTTTCAGATTTGTTCTGTTATATTTTTATGTTTGTATTGTTTGTATTTTTATCAAAATCTGGTTCAATTCCATGTCAACAGCTCCTTTAGATTTCCAGGAAAAACCTACTGTAACTGTTTAATACTTCTTTTCCCTGCTGTATATTATAATTCAACTCTACAGACACAAACGGATAAAGTGCGACAAAGAAAATACTTAAGTGTTTTTGGATGTTTTCTTTACATCAGACTGAAAAAGTCTGAATAAGTCTAAAATTAATAAGTCTAAGTAAATCTAAAATGCTCCTCTCAAAAGTCCTCTCAAAATAAAAATAAATAAGTATTTTGGCTGCAGTGTCTCGCTTTAATTTCCGCTTCATTTTTGATGATGTTGCACAGAAAAGTATACATTTCTCTGCCCCTAGTTCCCTTCTAGCATCCATCAATCTAACATGAAATAAACACAGTAAACATGACCTCATTGTGCGAAACGTAGTGTGCGAACAGCCATTAAAGTCATAAACTCAATCAGATTATGAATAGTAAAAGAACGACGATGCCCCATCGCGTTTTATGTCATTCGCCCACAAACAAATACAACAGCATGACAGTTTTGGACTTGGGCAGGAAATAACTGTGGTCTTTCAGACATCATCAATCAACTAGGCTATGTGCTGAAAATGAGTGCATGGGTTGCTTGGTCTTGTTTGTATGATGGGTTTTAACTCCACCCAGCGATATACAAATGTTCTGGTTTCTCTGCTGATCCCCAAAACATTTCAGCGTCATGGCTGTAAACTTTTAATTGAGTGTTTACCAAATTGTGGACATAGGTTTATGTGCTTGGATACATTCTGCTGTTTTGATGGCCGTATTTACTGTAGGTGCATATAGAATAGCGACATCAATGTGAATGGCTATTTTGTGTGTTCTGGGGAGCTTTTAGTAGGAGAATTCAGTTTATGCGTAAATAAAGCACGTAGGTGAGCAATACTTGAAGAGATATTAATGAACTCGGATTTTGTAACTATTTGTGAATTTTAAAATGTAAATGGCTGTCTCAATTGCTACTTACACAAGATACATACTGCAGTAACTAAAGCCACCACAAAACATTTTATTGCTTGTTGTATAGTAATTATAGTATATTTAGTATTTTTTTACATTATAAATTATTACTATTTTTAAATAAAATTTGGTAATTTTAGTCCAAATCAAACATTAATATCAACACATAGTATTTTTAACAGGATAAATGCAATTATTATTATTAATTATTTTTTACAAATTTAGGTTATTTCAGCTTAAAATTAAACATTGATATCAACATGTAGTATTTTACTAACTTTATGAATGTAATTATTATTATTTTAATAAATTTAGGTTATTTCAGTCCAAAATCAAACATTAAAATCAACATGTCGTATTTTACTAACATTATAAATGTAATTATTATTATTTTTTATTATATTTAGATTATTTCTGTCCAAAATCAAACATTAAAATAACAAGCTGTAATTTTAACATAACTTAACTTATTTTAAGTTATTTTTTAGGTTATTTCATTCCAAAATCAAACATTAATATCAACATGTTTTTTGTAAGAAAAAAAAAAGAGTAACACATTATTATTAATTACAAATTACAAATTGCTGAAAAAAATTTGGAAAACATAAATATAAAAATAAAACTCAACAATAAAGACTACAACAGTTGCTCAAGACTAAAATTATTTTGATTTAAAATGTTACAATCTAAAAATATGGGATCAGTAGGATTTAATTTATTTAATTATATATATTTTTTCAGAATTGTTGACATTTTTGGTTTATTAAAAAAGAAAAACTGAAATATCACATGGTTCTAAATATTCAGAACCTTTGCTCAGTATTTAGCAGAAGCACCCTTTTGATCTAATACAGGCATGGGTCTTTTTGGGAAAGATGCAATAACTTTTTTTCACACCTGGATTTGGGAATCCTCTGCCATTTCTCCCAGCAGCCTCTCCAGTTTTGTCAGGTTGGATGGTAAATGTTGGTGGACAGAAATTTTTAGGTCTTTCAAGAGATGCTCAATTGGGTTTAAGGGCATGCTCACACTAGGTACTGTTGCCTTGAACCGTGCCGAAGCACTCGTCCCCCCTCCCCTCTCCCCCGTCAGCCTGCACTTAACTGCATTTTTCCTTCGGAGCCGGAGCATGGTTTCGGATAGCACAGTGTGAGTGCACCCTAAGTCAGGGCTCTGGTTGGGCCATTCAAAAACATTAATTAATTTTATTTTCTGCTTAGTCCCTTTATTTATCAGGGGTCGCCACAGCGGAATGAACCACCAACTTATCCAGCATATGTTTTACGCAGCAGATGCCCTTCCAGCTACAACCCATCACTGACACACCCATCAAGGTTCGAACCAGCAACCTTCTTGCTGTGAGGCGACAGCACTATCTTCTGCGCCACTGCGTCGCCCCATATAATTTATTTATTTAGTATTATTTATTTATTCTTCTATTTCAGATCTGTTATTTTGATTGGTCTTTTTCACAGCTTCCTCAAAAATATTAGGTTTTACATTAATGAGAATATAAAAATGTTTCAAAAAGGTTTCATCTATACCAAATCAGAATATCAGAAATATTTATAAAGATTATGACGCTGAATATTGAGTAATGATGCTGAAAATGAAGCTATCTTTGGACCAAATAAAGTTTTATGACATATTAGGATTATTTTACAATGCATGTTTGATCAAATAAATGCAGCATCAATAAGAGAGTTCTTAAAACAAATTCAAGGTAAATTTAATGATAGTAATTTTAAGATCTTATGTTTATTTCATAGATTTACCACTACAAACGTAACAGCTGTATTCCATTGTATCAGTAACAATTCCATGTCACCGTAAGGAAACATATTGAAGCATGCAGAAGTATTTGACCTTATATCTTGTCCTCATAATAGTCAGATGTCTTTCGCTTGTGTGCTACTGAAGGAAGAGGATCTACAGTATGTCTTTATTTTCTTTCCAATCCAGCACACATGAAAATCTGCAGGTTTTTTAAACTCCAGAGTGTATGAGACAGATTTTTCTTCATTTTTCAGCCTTACTCGCTGCCAAGCCTGTCTTCTCCCTAAACTCCTTTCGTATAAATAAACTTTACAGTATATTTTTTCAGGAAAACTTCATCTCCTGTCTAATGTATTTTGCATCTAGATTTTGGCATTACCTTGCAATCCCTTGGGTTCTTTAACTTTATCTCTTAGTCTACCATGTAGATGTTGCTTTGCTCATGAGCTGGACTTTTAGTTCATAAACAAGCATTTATTTGCACCTTTTAGCTAATAAAGAAGTATATCATTTAATCCCAATCTATTAATGTACATCTTTCTGTGGAAGCCTGTTTCTTTATCACATAAAAAAAAGCCAATTATGACCTTTTTGCCCTCACAGTTCCATATAAATTCAGAATTGCTACAAATGACAAATGCCAAATTGGATGCAAACATTTGTAATCTTTTTTCTCTGGAGTATACAGCACAAAACAGCTTGTTATGCTGCCTTGATACTGCATTTCTTTTTTTTAATTTCTTGTGATAATTAAAAACACATTGGTATGCAGAGAAGCAACAGTTTTTTTTTTTGTTTATTTTCTTTTAGCAGCCAATGAATTATATGTCTTGCACATTCAAATAAAAGTTTAATTCCTTGTTGAAAAAATCAGGTGGAAATAATGTCAAAAAATGTGAGATGGCAACTCAAAATTAAGTAAGGCAGAAAATTAAGTAATTAAGTAAGGCAGAAAATTAAAAACCGCAGATCTGACAATGCATTCTGTCAGAATTGCATTTTAATGCAGTCATAATTCTGAAAGAAAAAAAAAATATTGAAGAAAGCATATAAACCCAGATTTGCAAGAAATTAATTTGCACTTCTGAAAATGAAAAAGACCAACTGACCAAGCTGTGAAATGTAAACTTTAGATTGTGAGAAAGCTCACTTCCAACTGTGAGAAATACCTGCCTGATTACACGAGGAAATGTAAGTATTTTTTGCTGTCAGTTTAGTGTCTAATTCGTACGAATTTGTACAAGTTCAATTGTACAAAAATGTACTATTTTAAAAAGGAGGCATGGCAGCAAACCCCACCCTAAACCCAACCATCATTGGAGGAAAAGCTAAATAGTAAAAAGTTACGAATTGCTGTAAGATTGCATTGGAAATACCAGTCTGATCACATGAGGAAACGTGACAATTTCACTATGTTATGTTTTGTCAGTTTAGTGGCTAATTTGTATGAATTAAGTCATATTAAAATGTACGAATTTAAAAAGAAGGCGTGGCACCCAACCCCACCCCTTAACCCAACCGTCATTGGGAGATAAGCAAATAGTACTGAATTGTACAAATGAGATTGTACGAATTCATATGAGTTAACCACTAATTTAAAAAGTTACATCAAATGCATCAAAGCCCACACCTAAATCCAAATAAGCAAATTGTACTAAAATGTACTTATGAGTTTGTACAAAGTTCTAACTACTAAATCAAAAGGTTAAAATTTGGTGTGTGGTCACATTGGTAAAATTGAGAAAAAAATAATAATTTGTACACATAAATGTGAGACAAAAACTTGCAATTTAATTTTCTGTCATGTGTTGAAAATGGACCCATTGAAGTGCTTACATAAAAAGTTAGAAATAAACATACATTAAAAAGAAAAAAACAAAAGCCAGAATTGATTTGTAAACCATTAATTCCATTATTTATATTTTTTATTTAGTGTGGAAACAAGCTAGGCTACTGTTCAATACTAAATAAAGTACAGTAAAATAACTAAAAAATACTGCACCTTTTTTTATTTCAGAAAATGTCTACAAAAACAACATCTATAAATGTATTTTGAATTTGCTTTATTGTGTATTGTGTATCTTTTCTTGAAACACTTGGGAATCAACAGAACTCCCATATATTACCGCAATCACAATACAATATTATATCAATTTTAAATTTTGTAATATTTCGCAATATTTTGCAATTCAGGCAGCACTGTGGCTCAGTGGTAAGCACTGTTGCCTCATAGCAAGAAGGTTGCTGTTTTAAGTCCTAGCTGGGCCAGTTGGCATTTTTGAGTGCAGTTAGATGTTCTCTCCGTGTTCATGTGGGTTTCCTCCAGGTGCTTTGGTTTCTTCCACAGTCCAAAGACATGCGGTATAGGTGAGTTGAATAAACTAAATTGGCTGTTGTGTATGAGTTTGTGTGTGAATGAGTGTGTATGGTAGTTTCCCAGTACTGGATTGCAGCTGGAAGGGCATCCTCTTCATAAAACATATCCTGGAATACTTGATGGCCATGGCGACCTCTGAAATTAAAGTCAAAGGAAAATGAATGAATGTTGCAATTCATTACCTTTCCCAATTTCCAATTACGTCCCCAAATGAAAAAACCTTTGGCAAATCATTTTGAACTAAACAGAAATGTTTGTTTATCCCACTTCTGTTTTATTGCTGCAGTGCAAAATTAGATTGTCAAGCAGACAAACGGACCAAAACCATAATAAATGTTGTCTGCACCTTTCTCTGAAGCCGTCATTTATTTTATTATTTAATTAAACAAATCGTATAATAAAATATTGGTATTGATATGGTCCGAAAAGATAATGATGATGCTGTAACCTATAGATATTTTCTCCCACTTCTAGAAGAATCCACAAGAAATCCACATGTACTGAGAAGTTATGATAATTATTATCTCTAAGGAGTATTTAATGTGTAACTTAAAAATAAAGTTGTATTGAAGAATGTTGTTGTATTATCTATCTGTTTATTGCCAATTTATGAGACATGTAAGGATTTTTTTCTTATCGTATTCTATGGAAAACCATCCAGGTAGCACTGAAGTGATCTTGCCGATGAAACTAAAAGTCCTTTTGCTGATGGATGTATTGATAAAAATATTTGGAAGGGTGTTTTTGCACCATAATGAAACTATTGAGTAGGTTCTGCAAAGTACAAGGTCCTTAGGAGTACTTTGCCTTTATCTGCGTCGAGAGGATTTATATGCAAACAGACAGTGATTTGTTCTTTTGTTGTCTCTCAGGATTGATGGGGCCAGAAAGTGATTCAAGGTCATGGCTGGAGCTCTGCAGCAGATGAAAGTAAACGTTCTCCAGGGCGTTCAACATGCTTCTTTTAGACAGCCGCCAGATGGGAGGAATCGTTCAGCTTCATGACCTGACGTTAAATCTGGTGTCTTGGCCTTCATTGGCTCACTCTCACCCAGATCTGTGAGAATGAGGGATTTCTCAGCATCACTTATTTTGACACCTCTTTATTCTCCTTATAATTTTTGATTTGCATGAGAGTGTTTTGTTATGTCAGAGCTGTACATTATATAATACGGTTTGAATTAGTTATTAATCAAGTGGTGCTCTACATTTTTCTCTTAAAGGTGCACTAAGCAACAATTTGCCAAACAGTATTGGTTTTTAAGCACCCAAACAATGACATGGTCATAACCCAAAAAGATCTCTGCTATTATTACTAGACAAGCCCCTTACTGTTGATTGGCTGAAAGTGTGTTTTGGGAATCTATCTGAGATTGTGGTCAAAATCTTTTTTTATTTTTTTTTTATTTTGCCTAGTGCACCTAAATGGTTAAGGGTGGTATACAAAAATACAAAAAGGTGATATTAAAAGAGTTCAGATGGATGGATGAATGGATAGATGGATTTTTTGATTTATGATAGATAGATAGATAGATAGATAGATAGATAGATAGATAGATAGATAAATAGATAGATAGATAGATAGATAGATAGATAGATAGATAGATAGATAGATAGATAGATAGATAGATAGATAGATAGATAGATAGATAGATAGATAGATAGATAGATAGATAGATAGATAGATGGATGGATGGATGGATGGATGGATGGATGGATGGATGGATGGATGGATGGATGGATGGATGGATGGATGCAGATTAATAGATAAATAGAAAATGTATGGATGGTTAGAATGGTACGGATAGATAGATAGATAGATAGATAGATAGATAGATAGATAGATAGATAGATAGATAGATAGATAGATAGATAGATAGATAGATAGATAGATAGATAGATAGATAGATAGATAGATAGATAGATAGATAGATAGATAGATAGATAGATAGATAGATAGATAGATAGATAGATGGATGCAGATTAATAGATAAATAGAAAATGTATGGATGGTCAGAATGGTACGGATAGATAGATAGATAGATAGATAGATAGATAGATAGATAGATAGATAGATAGATAGATAGATAGATAGATAGATAGATAGATAGATAGATAGATAGATAGATAGATAGATAGATGGATGGATGGATGGATGGATGGATGGATGGATGGATGGATGGATGGATGGATGGATGGATGCTGTATACATGATGGATTCATAAAATGGTACAAATTAATTGATATACAAGTAATGGATGGATGGAATTGTGCCGAAGAATGAATGGATTGATAAACAGATAATGAATATGGATTAATAGCTGATGCATTGATAGAACAGTTTGGATGAACAGATTAAATGATAAACATCAGTTTGGATGAAAACATTAAATGATAAAAATGGATGGATGGATGGATGGATGGATGGATGGATGGATGGATGGATGGATGGATGGATGGATGGATGGATGGATGGATGGATAGATAGATAGATAGATAGATAGATAGATAGATAGATAGATAGATAGATAGATAGATAGATAGATAGATAGATAGATAGATAGATAGATAGATAGATAGATAGATAGATAGATAGATAGATAGATAGAATATTTGAAGAAAATATTAATTCAGTTCCTTTCAATGAAGGCTGGTGGCACCAAAGTCTGATTAAATCACGTCACTGAGTGTTTCGGCACGCTGTCGCCGCCGTTCGGTGAGTTCACGCTAATGCCACGCTCCTGCATCCGCCTCATGAATATTCATGTAGGAGTGGGAAGGCTGGTATCAGGTTTCACTGAGGTTGAGCGCGTGTGCTGGAAGTGTGGATTCTAGAGTTGATGCTGTTGTCGATGCTGACGGACTGATTTCATCCCGTCTGCTGCGCTCAGTTCTGGAGCACCGAGCCCTTCTTAATTGATGCAGTGTATTTTGAGCTTGACAACAAACGGAAAGAGACAGAAAACTGGAAATACATTAGTGGAAGTTGTTGTGGCACACGATAACAAGTTTAACTTGTAAGAAGATGGATATAATCTAACACGGATACTTCTGAAACGACTTTTCTGTGTTTTCCCCTGACATTACGCTTGCACAACTGACTGGATCTCCATCACTGAAAAGCACGAACAGATGAGTGTAAGTGTTTTATTTACTCTGCCTTTTATTAACCGACTTCATACATCAAGAAGTCAAGCGATAAACTTCAATTCCATCAGTTAACTCGCGCATATGGCAGGCCGGATTAACATTTATTCCTTAAATACTGCTTAATGAGCCACTGGTGACATTTAGCTGTCTACATATTGATTTATGGTTGTACTATTTAATTATTCAATTATTTTATTTACTGTAACGAAAAGCAATTTTACAACTTTAAAAAACATTTTTTAAAGTTCGGTAGAGGAATTTAGACAATATCTGTAACCAAAGAACAAGATTTTATAGCTAGTTACTGTTAAAACTGAAATAGGAATCACCTACAGCATAAACATGATACAAAAATGCACACTAATTATACAAAATAAAAGTTGTGTCTTCTTTCATAGACAGTTCTTAAGACCGCTTTTACTCCAGGTTTATGAACATGTCTAAATTGCAACAAGAAGCAGGGTATTTAGCACCAGATTTTACCTGGTTTGCTAAATCCCGCTCTGAAGTAAGGTAAGCAAGCACCAATTTTGTTAGACAGATACTCACATGATTTGGACTTAAATATAAACAGTTGTGAATATAAAACAGTTGAGTATGATGGTTAAAATATCAAATATTATTTGTAGAAGAGTTTCTTCTTTATCTTTGTAATCCACAAAGTCAATGCAACAACATTAGTTACTTCATAGCTGTAAGCAGAATATATGTTGATTTCCAAAATTTGAGCCTTTGTAAACACTGCAAAATATAAGAACGTTAACCCAGAGTTTAGGATTGTTCTGTGTGCGATGTCACTGTGTATACACTGGGTTTTTTGCAGGTTTAGATCATCCCATGATTAATAAATTCAAGTGTAAAAAGCCTGTAGGATTACTTAGTACTCATAAAAGTACTAGTAACATAAAAATACACACTAGTTACTTTAAAACAATTTATGTTAACTTAGCTAAGTTGCCATAGTTGCTTGCAGTATAGATAGATACAGACAGACGGATGGATGGATGGAATATTAGTTTTATGGATTGTTGCTTTGATGGATGGATTGTTCGATTTATGATAGACATATACAGACTGACAGACAGACAGACTGTAAGCACAATATAATATGTTGATTCACAACACTTGAGCCTTTGTTAACACTGCAAAAAAAAAAAAAAAGAATGTTAACCCAGGGTTTAGGATTGTACTGTGTGTGTGATGTCACTGTGCATGCACTGGATTTGTTGGAGGTTTAGATTGACCCATGATTAACAAATTCAAGTGTGAAAGGCCTGTAGAATTACTCAATACCCATGAGTACTAGTAACATAAAAATACATGCTAGTTACTTTAAAGCATATTATGTTAACATAGCTTGCCACAATTGCTTGCAGTATAGCTGGTTAGACAGATGGATATAATATTGGTTTGATAGATTGTTGCTATGATAGATGGATTGTTTGATTTGTGATAGACAGACAGATATACTACTAAATCACTTAATAGCTGTAAGCAGAATATAATATGTTGATTCACAACATTTGAGCCTTAGCAAACACTGCCAAAAATAAGAATGGTAACCCAGAGTTTAGGATTGTACTGTGTGTGATGTCACAGTGCATACATTAAATTTGTTGCAGGTTTAGATTAACCCATGATTAACAAATTCAATAGCCTTTAGGATTATTCAGTACTGATGATAGTAGTGTTAACATAAAAATACATGCTAGTTACTTTAAAGCAATTTATGTTAACACAGCTTGCCATAGCTGCTTGTAGCTTATGTGCTTTGACTGCACTGGAAGCACAATGTCAAATTCTGTCACAGAGAATGCATAGTACACAAGTCATATACAGTACATGAAATAACAGCTTTTCTAAATGAGTAATTTCGTAGACTTAAACTGCTACATTTATTAAGCATTTTCATCAGTTAAAAGTATTGAAACTATTTAAATTAAAACTATTTTTAATAGTTAAATAAAAACTATTTCTCAAGTGCTTCCAAACCTTTATGAGTTACTTTATTTTATTAAACAATGAATATGATATGAAGAAATCTGAAAACCTGTAGCCATTGACTTACATAGTAGGTAAAGCAAATACTATGGAAGTCAATGGGTCTCCAGCTTTCTTTTAGATTTTTTTTTTTTGTGTGTGTTCAACAGTAGAAAGAAAGTCAAACTGGTTTGGAAGTACAGGGTAACTAATTGATAACATAAGTTTCAGTTTTGGGTGAACTATCCTTTTAATCAGGCCATGCATTTGGTTTAAATATACCTCACAAAGCAAGTTTAAATTTGGGATTAATACATAGTTTAGTAGAGTTTGTGTGAGTCCTGATGTGATATTGTGATCTGATTTATGAGGATTATTGTAAACTTTAAAGTGGAAGTGTTTCCATTGTTTTATGTTGCAGTGGAGAACAGTTAAGTAACTTATGAAAATAGTTTATTGCAATAAATCAGACCTACACCATGCAATTAATCAGACAGCGTCCCGATGCAGCTGATTTTGATATTGATACCAGGCTGTAGTTATTAAGAGCTACTGTATTTCCTAACCATGACTCACAAGTCGATTGATGTAGAGATATGCTGTGGTTCACCGTGCTTGCAACTGCTGCAGTTTGACCGCTGAACTCCATTTATTTGTATATTCTGCACTGCTGTTTTTAATCTAGCCTGGTATTGGTGAAACCCATGCTCAGGCCACAAAAGCCTCCTGAACATTTCTTTTCATCGAGGGGGTGATTTGTGTTGCATAACTGTAGTACTTTGCTGTTAAGAACGAATTAGACAAACATGAAATGCCAGAGGAGCAACTGTGGTAGTCTGTGAAAACTTTGAGGCCGGTTTCTCAACCAGAAGGTCACCTAATAAAGTGTACTGTGTCTGATTTCAAATTCAGCACATAAAAGTGTTGCATCTGCTATTTCACATGCAGCACTTTCAATTGCATTGGAGTTTTAATGTTTTTAGTAATCATCATTCACAAGCAGTGGTGTAAAGTAACACATTTCAAATACTTATATTACTGTAATTGAGTAGTTTTTCTCAGGAATTGCAATTTACTGAATAGTTTATAAATGTAAACTTTTAATTTCCTTGTACATTTATAGTGCAGTACTTTTACTTTACTACTTTCCATTATCCTTGAGTCACTACCTTATTTTTTCTTGTCTATGGGCATTAGAAAAATCAGTCCTTTGGTTCCTGTCCAATCAAATCGCACATAGAAAGTAAATTGCATCATAGCGAACTACCTCAAGACATGGGCGATTTATCGTTGCAGCAAACTGTTTGGAAGCTTTAAAAGTGTCCAAGAAGATGTCCAAAATCTTTACACGCATTGACCCAGAGACTGTTTAGATGCATGTCACTGACGAGAACATGACGGATGTTTACTGTATGATGACCGAAATGGCCTTAAACACCCAGCAGGCACAAGACATCAACATGACGTCAGATTGACGTTTTACCCCAATGTCATGGGTACATTTTGTTTGGAGATGACAATCGGGTTGACGTCAAAACCCCAATGTCAATGTCCAACCTAAAATCAACCAAATATCAATGTCTAATGATGTTACAGCTTGACGTTGTGTGGAAATTACCAATATGATGTTTATCAGATGTTGGATTTCGGTTGTCATACCTGATGAATAAATGTCAGTATTTGACATCAAAATGACGTTGGTTTAAGACGTCGACTCAACGTTGGATTTTGGTCACTTTTCAACACAACCCTAAAATCAACCAAATTTCAACGTCACTTAGTGTCGTTATTGGACATCAAAATAACATTGTCCTTAGACGCTGGCTAGACATTGAATTTTGGTAACCTGACATTACAACCTAAATTTAAACTAATATTAATGTCTGATGATGTTGTGTGTCTGCTGGGCAATAACTAAATGCCCTACAGAATGTTACGTTTACACACACTCACTAATTACATGTAAATGCATAAGCTTTTCACAGCATAATACTCACTACTCGCTACACTTGAGTACTTTTAAAAGGGCTTTTTACTCATACTCTGAGTAACAATAACAGATACTTTTACTCGCACTATATTTTTAGGCAAGTAATGGTACTTTTATTTAAGTGTGACTTTTCAGAACACAGTTTCCACCACTGCCCACAACCTGACCTTTCTAGACAGTTGTAACTCTGATACAAATGATATTTTTGGCAGCCTGTTGTACCTCAAAGGAAATCAGCTGCAGAATAACACGGGCAGATGTCCACTGGTCATTTATTTAACTCTGTTGACACGCCAGACCATATAGATTTCCACTTCTTGCAAGACATTCCTCCCAAATTGGTTGATCAGTGGAATTCTTTTGTCAGCCATAGAGAAATGCTGTGCTTTTGTGTCGGTGACTGGCCCGGGGTTCATCCAGACCACATTCCAAATCTCCCTCTGAGAGAGGCATTAATTAATATTCATCAAGATAATAAGCTTGTTTTCACTCATTCAGCTCGGTTGACTTCCATTTCTCTGGTTCGGTTGTTGCCATAGTGTGACACCACAGTTATTTAGCTACTGTTTCCGCTACTCGCTCATTGAGCTATTGGAATATAATGCACCGCCCATCATCGTCTGTTTGTTAAACGCCACATGTTCACAACTCTCGGTTTTGGGAAGGATCCATAACGCTAGTGAGTCACATCTCAAGTTAATTCAAGTTCCAGTTTGCTCGGATGAAGTCATGAGCTTGAAAATGAACCCTCACGCAAATAAGCAGCCTACATCGGGTCGTTTATATTAGAACGCGGTGTTTAAATTAGAACAACATGTTTGATTCGACGGCCACGCCGAAACAAGGGGAATCTAATAAATCAAAGATAAAACTAGGAGGCGACTGTAGCGCCAGACAGGAAGTGTAGTTGATTCTGTTGCGAGCCGACCTGAGGAAAGGTTTAGAGCTTGAACCATTTTTTATTAGTTACTGAAATGTATAAAGAATTGATGTCCAACCCTTTAGACAGAGCTGAACCGAATCGAACGCCGAAGGGCTTTTAAGACATTCCAGGGATTATGTCACCAGACTCTCGCCCCAGTGGACGATCGGTTAATTTCTCAGCTCCATCCCTGACCTCGGACTGTCTCGGGTGAGCTGAGATCCATTCAAATGTTGGGAGGGGAAAAAAAAACAGGGTTGTTACTCAGTCAAACACAACTTTACATCACTCTTGATCTCATCCGTTTGGCTCAGGGAAGGATTCTGTGATGATCAGACAGTTCCAGTGCCTCTGCTGTGGTGTAGTTAAAGCCATCTTTACAGGTCTCTGGTGGAGCACTAAAGCCGCATGCAGTTGCAGCATCTGGTCTCCAGAGGTGTGTACTGAGACTGGACGGCACATATTGCATGCAAGAGGCCCAAGTTGCCCCACATCTGCGTTTCTCATTAGGTTATGAAGGGAGGTGTGTCTGTACACATGTCTTATAAAGCCATGTTGGATCAGTGTGTGACCTTCTTGTATTTAGTGAAATGTTGCAGGTTTTATCCCACATCAACTGTTTCCTTTGTTCTCTCGGACAAAGGTTTCTTGCTTAAAGGGTACCCCTGCTGAATAAAAAAAAAAAAACTGTACGAGCTAGGCAACAGGGTGTGCTAAATTACAAATAAGGTGAACAAATGTAGAGATTGACCATGTTTTTATCCATTGCATTTTCATGCTTTTGCAGATTTTGAGTTTTTTTTTTATTCTTTTGAACACAAAAGAAGATGTTTTGAAGAATGTTGGAAATCTGTAGTAGCAAATACTACACTACCTGACAAAAGTCTTGTCACCTATCCAAGTTTTAGGAACAACAAATAATAACTTGACTTGTAGTTGATCATTTTGTATGAGAAGTGGCTTATATGAAAGGCAAAGGCCTCTAGATTACGCTTATTTTGCCAAAATAAAATATGATCATGCTTGATTTTTAATTATTTAAGACAGTAAGGTCTCAATTTGCTTAGACAAAGTCTTTTCACTTAATGTAAATAATGTACAGTATAGAATATAAAGTCAAGGTGCAGTGGAAAAATAATTAATTATGTGCATGACTCTTATGAGCTTGGACGACTGCATCCATACATCTCTGCACTGACTCAAATAACTTATTAATAAAGTCATCTGGAATGGCAAAGAAAGCGTTCTTGCAGGACTCCCGGAGTTCATCAAGATTCTTTAGATTCATCTTCAATGCATTCTCCTTCATCTTACCCCAGGCATGTTCAATAATGTTCATGTCTGGTGACTGGGCTGGCCAATCCTGGAGCACCTTGACCTTTTCTGCTTTCAGGAACTTTAATGTGGGGGCTGAAGTATAAGAAAGAGCACTATCCTGCTGAAGAGTTAGAAGAGTTTCCTGTGGTTTGTAATCTAACGGGCTGCAGTATTTGTGATGATTAGGATGCAGTTCAACAGATGATTCATCTAAAAAACTCTACCTTCTGCCATTTTTCCAAATGAATATTAAGTTATTATTTGTTACTCTTACAACTGTGATAGACGACAAGACTTTTGTCAGGTAGTGTAGAAGCAAATGATCCAAATACAATCTATGTAATGTATTAACTCTGCATGTTTGCTTAATGCATGCTTCTAAAGGCTTCTAACAGCACTGTCTGCTTACCATTAGAACCATCCAAATGGCTAAAAACAGTGTTTTAATATCTTCAAGATTGTGAAGGAACTAAAAAATATATAGTTGTGGTTTAAACTTACAGCTTTTTTCTTGTTAATTTTTTGATCTGAAGAAAAATCTTTTTAAAATGAGCAGAATTATTACATCATGCAACCTAGAATCATATCTTATAAGCCGTCTCTCAAACTAACTGCTCAATTACAATGCATTTTTTTTACAATTGCATATTTTCATTCCCCCCTAAGATAAATAAAGTAAACTGATTAATGAATTATCTAATGGAGGAATCGGTGAAGAAAATCTGATATGCATGAATTTGGTAGATGACACAAAGACTTGGCCTTAGATAGTATATAAACATAAAATGCATAACTGTCAAAGTAGCATTTGTAATAAGTGAAACTCGAATCTCCTGAGGGGCAGAGGAAGACAAAACACTGCGGCTACGGCCTGCATGTCTCCACCTGATATGGATTTGCTTGACTGTGGGTTCAACAACTCAAATATATGGTTCTCTATATGACAACAGGCATACCGGACACGATAGCTCTCTTTGAAACTATCTGTCCGAAACTATCTATACAGTCTGTGTTCAGTTAAATCTGCACACGGTGAGTTTCATAAACGCTGTACTGAACTCATCCGCTCGCTGCCCCCAGATGTTTCCAATTTCGCACCGTAACCGAAGCTGTATCAGCTGGTGTCATGTTCAAAGGACCCAGCAGCACGTGTGGTTCTTTGTTTTCTTCAGTGCGCAGACCTCCTTCCACAAACATTTCCACAAACACTCTCAGCAGGTTTGAGGGTGTGGGAAAAAGATGGTCCCCTCAAGCCAGAACATCCTAAATGCTGGCCAAACCACGGCTGATAGGGTCTTATGTTTTTTCCCATGGCACAAATGTATCTGATGTAGATTAGCAGTGCACGTACATATCTGAGGCCCGCAGATGGTTTTCTTCTTTCCCACCAGCTCCTGTCGAGCACATCTTCCATAGCCAATGCTGAACTACTGCACTGACAATGTACTAGGCTAAACTGTTGAGTCGAGCTAAAAGGATTGCAGTGCAAAATGCATTTAACGAAGGATACAATCTTTAATTGCAGTTTTCATTTAGCAGATTTTGGTTGGATTTAAGTTAGTAATGACTTATAGCCTTTTTGCATGGAAGAATTTGCTATTTTTTTTACTGGTATTAACTCTTATATTAATTATAATAAACTTTATTTTCTGTAGCACCTTTAAAGGTACACCTCGAAGCACTTCTTCACAGAAGAAGAGAAAGTTAAAAGAAAACGACAACAGCCATAGTAATAATAGGGAGAAAATGAAAATCACACATATAGGAGAAAAAGAAATCTCTTAAAAGTCAGTCTAAAGAGATTTGATTCGTATGATCACACCAGTGTGATAACAACATTTAGTACATCCGACAATCAGCTTCTTTATTCTAGTTAGTTATTTGTTGATGTTATTAACTGCCTGTCTATAAACTGCAATAATTTCACAGAGAGTTGTAATTTCAGGAATTGTTTTACGGTCATTGAAAAGGATTGACTCAATAGAGTTTCTCATTTAGATTCTTGCATTATTATGTGATGTTTTGTAAACAAATTTTGTGAGAAGACCAATCAGTTTTAAAGCCTAATCAGTTTGACTAGTCTGTTTTATTATTGAAAATCATTCTATTATCCAATTAGCTTAAGACCAAACCCCTATTATTAGTCAAGCATGCCATTCGGTCAACTTCAGCATCCCTCAACCACACCAACTCCACACTTTTAAACCTGATACTGCATAAATTTGAGATGGAGTTAGGCACTGTGCTAGGACCCCATCTCTCTAGTTAAAGTGTCTGTCTGAGCTCAGAGCCCTCTCCCTGGACATCATGTAAAATACGCATATTTATTCAGTCAAATACCTGTAAGCGTGAACTAAGCATGGGCTGGTATAAGAATCACGGTATCACAATATTGTAATTACTGCTCTACAAAATGTTGTTTTTAATTGTCGGGATAAAAAACAAGAACTTTTTCACCTATTGAACACGATATACTTTATTTTAAGAAACATTTAAAATGTTTTGGAACAGTAGCTTTTATGTGGATGGTCCTTTTCATCTAGAGATACTGTTGCCCTAACAAAGTAAATAAAATAAATATAAAAACACTTTAAAAATGCTTACATATGAAGTAGAAACGGTATAACAGAAATGTTTGCTGGATTTAAAACCTTGACATTTCCAAACTGCGGTAAACTTTGAAGCGGTTATCGTCCCATGCCTAGTGTGAACTTGTGAATATAAAAATAAAGCCAGTTCTGAATAAGAAGAATCCAACCTAAGTAAGTGATCAGACTCAGTGTGTGGGTGGTGTTTGTAGACCTTTACGTACTGCATTATTGTAGATAAGTGCTTCAGCATGAGCCATCTGCTGCCAAGTCTCACTGGATCTCAAGGTGACTGATTTGCTCAAAGACCCAAACGTTGTATCGAAGTCGATCATGAGTTTCCAGTTTGATTGTTTTCCTGAATTTCTTTTGGGTTATCTTATAAAAGCAAGACATTTTTAGCAAAATAATCTCAGACTGACAGCGTGTTTGCTTGAGATCAAATGATAGTCAACGTAAAGTTAATTTGGCTCAGTGCTAAACATCCTTTAAAATGGAAATATTTGAATTGCCCAATGTCGAGATTGATGGTGTTACTTTATGACTGCTTAGGGTTTCTTTTTTTCAGCTCATTTTGGCTTTCAGGGCCTTTTCTCACTCATCATTTACACTGAAGGGGCCAATATGTTGTCTTTACCTCATTCGCCCCCTCAGCCTAACCAAAATGAACTTTCGAAAAGGCATAATTCTTTAAAGCCTTGTTTCCAGTCATCGCAGTCTTCCAGCGCGAGTGTTGTTTGAGGTGTCGTGAGCGACGTGGCCGTCTTCCACTGGTTGGGAAACCGTTTTGGACATCGAGTGATAGATGATCAGCATTTGTCTGGCCAGCTGTGGTTGTTTTCATCCCCCAGCGTCTTGGCCAAAGTGGTTTCAGTGTTTAACAGAGCAGCTTCTTTGGGATGTTTTAGTCCCAGATTTCTGTTCTGTCAGATCTTTGGAAGCCTTTTGTGGAATGGAAGTTCTGGCTAATGGAGGAAGGCAGCAACACTTGCTTCAGAAATATTAGCGGTCTGCATACCCACAAATCTGCTATCTACTGTTGTTTGGAATGGGGGATTATAAAAAGCCCTGAGGTGCTTGGAATGGGCAGGTGTGAACAGCTTGGAGACCATTATTAAGTGTTATTGAGGGCATGCTTTAAAATTAAATAGGGCAGACCTGTTTTCATTTCATCTGCGTCTGACTTTGTGAAGGGACAGAATGGGCCTGTTTTTTCTTTAAATAGGCCATTTTCTATAATTAAACCACCTTTGTCGCATTAAATGGTCGGGGTTAAACACAGGACTCAAAGCACTGGAAAGCTGCCCAAAGATGGAAAGTCATAAACAGTGAAATAACTCTAAATTAGCAGACTAGTAAGAGACGTACGGCCAATGTCCTGACCTGATTTGATCGCTATGAACTCCATCATATGATTTTTGTGGTGCAGTTACAACCTATATTCAGTTGCAATCCAAGAGTACTTCTCTTCATGCCATGTAGTTTAACAAGGCATTAAATTCAAGAATAAGAAACATATCTTGGACAGAATAGCAGTTGTCTAGGTTCGTTTGCCATGGTACATGTCCAGCACTGTGGAGGTCTGCTCCAGCCATTAAAAGAAGTGGCAGTGCCCGTTGTACACATCTGTGGAACTTGCTTTGAGATTTTGACAACGTCTGGGACATTGCCTTAATGTCTGGAGAACGAATTATACGTTTTTTTTTTTGTTTCCAGTAAAAAATGTCATTCTAAAACTTAAAATGAATGCTTACATTTAAACTAACGTTTTAGAGTAAAACATTTGACTGCAAACAAAAATTTTAGATTTTTTCATATTATTTTTCATATTAATTTATCATATTATTTACCTGACAAATGTTTTGTCATCGATCCTAGTTGTAAGAGCAACAAATAATAACTTGACTTTTAGTTGATCATTTGGAAAAGTGGCAGAAGGTAGATTTAACTCATAATTCATATGTTGAGCTGCATCCCAATCATCACAAATACTGCAGAAGACCTACTGGAACCCGCATGGATGCAAGATTCTTACAGAAATCAGTCAAGATGGTAAGGAAAAATCATGGTTTGGGGTTACATACTGTATAGGGGCATGCAACAGATCTACAGAGTGGATGACAACATTAACAGCCTGAGGAATCTACATTACAAACCACAGGAGATGGCAAATTCCTCAGCAAGATAGCACTCCTCCTTATACTTCAGCCTCCACATAAAAGTTCCTAAAAGCAGAGAAGGTCAATGTGCTCCAGGATAGACCATCCCAGTCACCAGACATGAACATTATTGAGCATGTCTGGGGTAAGATAGAGGAGGCATTGAAGATAAAACCAAAGAATCGTGATGAACTCTGGAAGTCCTGCAAGACTGTTTTCTTCTACTTTCTCTAGTTATTTGAGTCGTTGCAGAGATGTATGGATGCAGTCGTCCAAGCTTACGGGAGTTATTCACAATATTAATTCTTTTCCCACTGCACCATGACTTTATATTCTATACTGCACACTATTTCTGTTAAGTGAAAAGACTTTGTCTAAGCAAAGTGAGACCTTACTGTCCTAATTAAATAATTAAAAATCAAGGCATGGTTATGTTTTATTTTGGTAAATTAAACATAATCTAGAGGCCTTTGCCTTTCATATAAGCCACTTCTGATACCAAATGATCAACTAGAAGTCAAGTTATTATTTGTGATTCCTAAAACTTGAATAGGCGACAAGACTTTTGTCAGGTAGTGTATATGTATATGGATGATGTCCTGTTTCTTTGAATTTGTAATTAATATTTTGTTGGAGTGTGATGTCCAATTATTGTTTGAGTATATTTTGATTTATTATGTAAAATTACTGTTGACATTGAAACATAATTAAAATAACAAAAATATATGTTGTTTCAGACATGCTTATATTTATTTTTAGACAACACATTGCTAATAATTTAATATTAGAAGAATTGGAAAATCAATATTTGGTAGAATAACCATGTTTTTGTTTTGTTTTTTACACATGAACACATTTGTTATTTTGACCAACTGTCATTTTTCTTGTAAAAAAAAGCTCTAAATTATATATCTATCTATCTATCTATCTATATATATATATATATATATATATATATATATATATATATATATATATATTTTTTTTTTTTTTTTTTGAAACATGGAAGAAACGCAATCAGACCTTTATAGAATAATTCAAACATTAACATTAAAAAAAAAAAAAAAAAACGTGCCTAGGAAATCTAAGAAAATGTAAGTAGACTTGTAATTTTTTTTCCATAGATGTATACATACACAAACACAAATACATAGACATATACACACATACAGTTGAAGTCAGAATTATTAGGCCCTCTGTTTATTTTTTCCCCAATTTCAGTTTAACAGAGAGATTTCTTCAACACTTTTCTAAACATAATAGTTTTAATAACTAATTTCTAATAACTGATTTATTTAGTTTTTGCCATGATGACAGTAAATAATATTTTACTAGATATTTTTCAAGACACTTCTATACAGCCTAAAGTAACATTTAAAGGCTTTATAAGGTTAACTAGGCAGGATAGGGTAATTAGGCAAGTTATTGTATAACGATGGTTTGTTCTGTAGACTATTGAAAAATGTAGCCTAAAGGGACTAATAATTTTAACCTTAAAATGGCTTTAAAAAATAAAAACTGCCTTTATTTTAGCTGAAATAAAACAAATAAGACTTTCTCCAGAAGAAAAAATATTATCAGACATACTGTGCAAATTTCCTTGCTCTGTTAAACATAATTTGGGAAATATTTACAAAATAAAGGAAAATTAAAAGGGGGGCTAATAATTCTGGCTGCAACTGTATGCTTACACTTACATTCATTATGTATTTAGAGGCTTTACTTTGGAGAAGTGTTTGGTGCACATATAGTAATCTACATTGGAGGTATTGTGTGGGTGTGTGTGCCTGTACTTTCTTAAACATAAGAGAGTACTCCTTGTGTGTGTGTGTTTCTCAGTCCCTGTGATGCTGACAGACTGAAATTAGCTTTGGATTCCCATATGCACAGGGCAGGCTTCCAGCAGACCCCAATTACAATGCAGCAAAGCCAGAGAGGGTGCAGGGCAGACTGTGTGGAGCCCTCCTGGTCTGCTCCCTCGCTCAGGCACACACACACACACACACACACACACACACACACGCACACACACACACACACACACACACACACACACAATGTCACTACCACAGACTTGACAGACTACCGCAATGAGGCGCACAGCACGCACAGATCTGACTCACATACACTGGTGCTTATGCACACTTTTATATGGACACCTGCATCATCACACACATTTTAAATTAACCACATGTGCAGCTGCGTGCCACATCCAACACCGCCAGTCATTCTGGAGTTAATCGAGTTAAACCTGTGCACACGTTGAGACGTACTTACCTACTTGAAACAAATGCCCTTTGGGGTAGAAATTGAAAGGACATAACTTTTGAATTTTGTAAAGGGAGTTGCTAAAGTTCACCACTGGAGGGAGCTTCTCTGGTCCCTGCAGTATGACAGAGCAAAAGTATTTCCTGTGATTCTGTTTTTATTTACTTCAACAAAAACATCTGAAAACTTGCGGTCGATATAAAGAATTTTTATTGTGAAATAATTCTCCTTTCTCAGTGATTGAGAATGACAAGATTGTTTCCCTTGGCCTGAAACTGATTTTGTGGCTTTTCATGGCAATGCAGTCATTGACAGGCTCATCTTTAAACTGCTTCATTTTGTATTTAGGCTTTGGTTGAGTCTTAAATTGTCCTAAAAGTTTAAGAATGTGCAGATATGACAACTAGGCATGGGCCGGTATAAGATTCTGATAGTATGATAACCTTGGATAAAAATATCACAGTTTCACGGTATTGTGATTACTGCTCTAAATATATATTCTTTTTAAATGTCTGGGTAAAAAACGAAAGATTTTTTTCACTTTGAACACAATATATCTAATTTTGAGAAACTTAAAATATTTTGTAACAGTAAACATGTCAGGCTAAATAATTCAAATTTTTTTTTTTGATTTATTTTTGGCCTTTTTTCCTTTATTATTAGATAGGACATATTTTAGACAGGAAGCGAAGTGGGAGAGAGAGACAGGGGGTAGGGTAGGGAAATGTCGTCGAGCCGCGATTCTAACTTGCGACGCCCTGACGTGCTATTGCACCATATGTCGGCGCGCTAACCACTAGGCTAATGCGCCGACGTAAGTTACTTTTTATAGTAATAGATTACAAATTATTGATTACTAATGGAAAATTGTAATCTGATTACATTACTAATTGCTTCATGTAAAAAGTAGTCAAATTACTAATTACTATACTTTGAAGTTACTTTTAAAACATTTAAAATATACCTATAAAAATGCTAATTAAACCACAACTCTTTTAGCAATTTATTATTCACTGAAAAACATTACAATGGGTGGATCACAGCAGCTTGACATATTAAAGAGTTCACCCAAAACTTAAAATTCTCTCATCATTCACTTGTTCCAAACCTATTTGTTTTTTGTTTTTATCATAAAAAAAGAAATTTAGAAGAAAATACTCGTGACTATTGACATCCATAGTATGCCAAAGCACTGCAGTGTTTGGGTGTTCTGTGTTTGTCTAATGTAATTAGTCTACTGAAATGTGTATATTCTATACAAAGCATGAAATTAATTGGTCAGTTCTTGTCATGTGACTCGTGATTTTCAACTGGATGCACCTTGGAAATGCAAGCATGCGCAATATGCGCTCCCAATATGCGTGGGCTCACAAGACAACATATGTAAACGGCCCCATAAGCAGCTATGCTATATTCAGAAGATACCTTCACTCCCAATCCTGCACAAAAATCCAAATGAGCCTGTTTAGGCTGAGTTGGGCCACTATGTTTTTGGCCGCGGGTGTCCTCCTTTGTGACGAGTATTGTCTTAGAATAATTTCTGTTCAAGAGCTTAAACAAGTAGCTGGTCAAGTTAAAAGCAGTCGTAAGTTCTTTAGAGACTGGACATACAGTAGACTGCATTTCACAGCAATGTTTTTATTTTTCTGCTCAGTGAAATCAAAATAAAGTCTGTATTTCCACTTGAAGAATCAACCATTTGACAGAAGCTATTTTCTTGCGTTGTCCAGCAATTTAAAGGCAAATGTTTATTTACACTTATTAACTGAAGTTGCAGCAGAAAATGTGATTTTAAAAGCGTTTTTTCTTCTAAACCTCTATTTGTATAAGTAACGCTATTACATTAATTTTTGTAACAGTAATCAAATTACACAAATGAAAATGTAATTCGTTACATTACTGCGTCCCTTAAAATTTAATTAGAATACAGTAACTCGCCCAACTCTAAAAATGAATCATTGACTTTTGCTGTTTCATTTGTTTAAAAAAACACTGTTTTCTTTACTATTTAAAACGGCATCGTTGGATATCTTTTCTGCTGGAGATACTGTGGTCATAAAAAAACTAACAAATACTGTAGGAACGGTATAGCAGAAAATTTCAGCGGTTTTAAAACCTTGACTTTCCAAACTAGGGTGTACCTAATTTTTCTTGCAACCTTACTCTATTTTAGCTAAATGTTCTATAAATAAGAGTCAATCCTGATTTACAATGTAGTTTAAAGAGACTTAGTCAAAGGTAGAATCAAATGCGGGGTTCACTTGTCTCTTTTTATGTGAGTGCAATTTTCCTGTAGTGCTTTTATACCACAAAGAGAACCAGAAAACCACGCAATTCATTATTCCTCGGATAATAAGCTCTCTCATAACTTTCAATCTTTCATCCCCTTTCTGCTTTGCCGATTTTTCATACTTGAATAGCTGGGCTGGATGAGTCAAGCTCTTCTAACAAGCATACATAAATATTTAAGCTCCTGTCTTACAGAATGTTTATAATTCATTTGAAACCAGAAAGGGCCTAATCCAGGAATCATCTATAAAAGATTTTGTTTCATAATTTCAATAATAAGGTCGTCAAAGTTTGCATGTCCACAAGCTACAATTTTATGGATGAGGAATTGCTAATTTTAAAAAAGGAGCTAGAGGAACACTCAAAGGAGACCTTTGTGGTTTTAATATATTAGAATTGGCCCACCAGCGTTTTTCTAGCTTCGTTTTGTACATTAGTGTTGGCATTAATATACGACAGGGGTAGCACTCCGCTGGCTTTAAAAGGGTCCTTTTGGCTTACTTTTGCATCAATATAGACTGCAGTTGAATAGTTTTACAAAAAAGGGGGGTCATGTCAGCCGCAGTCTCTATTTTAGGCTCCTATCCACCAGTGCACTGATATTTTGCTGTGGGAGGACATTCCTGAAGTTTACACCCCAAAAAAAATGAGAGTTGAGGGAACATTTCAATGAGATTTTCAGGCTTGAATATCTCATAACAAGCATGCCAAAAATATGCCATAATTGACTAAAATAATAAATATGACATAATGAAAAATCGACTAAATTTGAAGGATATGTTAATCAAAAGACTCAAACTGTAGTGAAAACAGTTCCAATAAGATACTTTTCTAGACATTTCTGACTGCCTTGTGATTTCTTTCAATTTTAGTACAGAGAAGCTTCTCGCTTAAGCTGTAGCAATAATGTCTTGACTTATTAGCTGACAGTAAAATGCAGGAACAACGTGTGCACATGGTGTGCTGCAGCATTATTAAAAGAGATCCCATGCAACATGTGGAAATCCACTTAAGCATTCTTGTCATAACTGTAACCGAGCCTGCTTGTGTAATCCATCTTTTTGTGTAATACATACTTTTTAAGATTTTGGATCATGTTGGACGGCTTTCTGCTAATTCACTTCTGCTTATTTCTTGAACTAATGTCCTTTTCCATTTCTTTTGTCAGGTTTTGTGAGAAGAAATTTCAATGAAGAGTAAAGGAAGGACGATAATGGATCCATTGCGTCAAATCAGGACTTTGAAGTGGTGGATACTGGTAATCCTTTATGTGGTGCCACAACTAATAACCATCCATTCATCCATGGTGCCAGGAACATTGCAGCTTCAACTAGATGAAGAACAGCCAGCAGGAACTGTTGTAGGAGATATCAGTGCTGGTCTCCCACCTGACATGACTGCATCCCACTATTTCATCTCAGATCATCAAGGTACAGGTGTCAGCACCGATCTGGACATTGACGAGAGTACGGGGATCATCAAAACAGCAAGGGTCTTGGATCGGGAAGTGCGGGACCGTTACAGCTTCATAGCAGTCACCATGACCGGTATAACAGTAGAAGTCACAATCTTAGTCAATGACATCAACGACCATGCACCAGTGTTCCCTAGGAAAAGAGCCACATTTAAGATCCCAGAGCAGACAACCATCGGCACCAAGTTTCCTCTTGAACCTGCAGTGGATGCGGATGAGGATCAGCTCACTACACAAGGTTACATCATAACAGATGGAAATGTAGGACAAGCTTTTCTTCTTGAAACCAAACGAGGGTCTAACAAAGTCCTCTACTTGGATTTGGTGGTCAATGCAGTTTTAGACAGAGAGACAAGATCTTCATACACTCTACTCTTGGAAGCGTTTGATGGCGGTTCACCCAAGAGGACGGGACAGATGATCTTGGATGTGATTGTGCAGGACATCAATGACAACGCCCCAGTCTTCAACCAGAGTCGCTACCATGCCATGATCTCAGAGAATCTTCAACCGGGGAACAATATACTGCAGGTGTTTGCTTCAGATGCCGATGAAGGTGACAATGGGTTGGTGCTTTATGACATCAACAGGAGACAGAGCGATCCTGATCACTACTTTGTTATTGACTCTCGAACAGGAGTTATCACTCTCAACAAGCCTTTGGATTATGAGATGAGAAGAGTTCATGAGCTTGTTGTACAGGCTCGTGACAATGCCAGTCAACCAGAGGTGACCAACTCTTTCGTGACCATCCAGGTGAGAGACTACAATGACAACCAGCCCACCATGACCATCATCTTCCTTAGCGAGGATGGTTCTCCACGCATCTCGGAAGGAGCACAGCCAGGCCAGTATGTGGCTAGGATTTCAGTCACAGACCCTGACTATGGAGAATACGCCAATGTGAACGTTTCTTTGGAGGGGGGCAATGGAAAGTTTGCTTTGACCACCAAAGACAGCATCATCTATCTCATCTGCGTAGATCAGATCCTTGACCGTGAGGAGCAGGACCACTATGAACTCAGAGTCATGGCCACAGATTCTGGGACCCCTCCGTTACGGGCAGAATCTTCCTTTACAATTCAGGTCATAGATGTTAATGACAACCCACCTTTGTTTGACCAGCAGGAATACACCCAGGTTATTCCAGAGGTGGCCTTTCCAGGAAGTTTTGTAGTACAGGTTACAGCACGGGACAAAGATCAGGGACCCAATGGAGATGTTCAGTACAGCATCTTGCAGAATGAAGGAACTCATTCAGATTGGTTCAGTGTTGATGCAGTCACTGGTGTCGTTACTACCCTGACCCAGCTTGATTATGAAATAGACCCTACGCCGAGTATAACTGTGGTTGCCTCTGACAGAGGTCGACCGCCACTGTCTTCTACAGCTGTTGTCAAAGTGATCCTTCAGGATATTAATGATAATGAACCTGTGTTTGGCAGCAAGTTCTACAACGCATCCATTAAGGAGAATGCTCCTGCAAGGACCTGTTTCATGGAGGTAGGACTGTCATTTCTTTATCTGCATACAGTATGTTGACAATTGGGCTTATTTTTGAGCAAGAAGTGTGTGAAAACGCCAGTAGAATGCCTTTGTGTATATTTAAGACAGATTGCTAGACTGCTCTTTTTAAGTGTGTGTATGGAATAAATGGGAACAGTCATTTTAGGAAATTGACTTGGAAACCAGCATGATGAATCGTTAGATATTGTGGAGCGAGCTTAAGTAAGCTTTGTTTGGATTGGACTACTTCAGTTGGGAGTTACTCATTCTCTTCAGACTGTGGGGGATTGTTTTTTACTAGCTGTTTCTACTTGCACCTCATGATGGCTTTCGTTGTAGAGTGGAAAGTAAATCTGATAAGTTTTAGTTTCAAGGCAAAAGACTTTCCCCGGTGAAACATACATTAAGTGACTGTGTTTTCAATCCCGTCCAGTTCCTTTTTAACAATTCCACTTATGACCTTTTGGCTGTTTATATATATTTTTTTTAAGAAAGATATTATATATTTATATTTAAGAAAGATAAAGAGGTGATTATGTTGCCAAATAATAAGATGTTGGGAGTCTATTATAGCCTATTCTTACTGCGTTTTTGATTCTCTACAATGAACCAAATCATTTGATTTGCAGCTGGAACAATAATTATTGTAAAAAGTGGTATATTCAAGCTTTAGATTCAAAAACAGTGTTACTATTTGACTAAACAAGTAGCATGGACTCTGACAAGTATTTTTTAAAGAATCTGCTTTGTTCCTGGTATTTACAACTCATTCTAGATTTACAGCGTTACTTATAATGTGAAAATGGCATCAGAAACAGTGTAAGGGGTCAGCTGAGGTTTGCACTTGGCCTAGAATTCTTAGTCCTTGTTGTCTGCTGACTATAAAAGGCACAAACCTTTTTTTTTTGTTGTCTGGGATTTATCAATGTCTGTACAGGGACTTCAAAGTGTTTTTCTAATAAGTTTCTCCACAGGCAAATTTCAAAGCTCGTAGTACATTTCCTAGTAAATCAAAACGTGTAATTTCACATGGTCACATATCAATGAAGGCACATTAATGCTTTCTCTGTGGTGGATTTGTGCTGGCGGGGGTTGAGACACACTCCAGCGAGCTGACAGAGGGCCCAGCAGACGGGAACTTGGCCCTGGGGTTTCTCCGGAGAGAGGGATGATCGTGCCTGGGAGAGATTTTCGGGACTGGCTGACTCCTTTCTGCTGCAGAGCAGGAATAGGAGCTGCGTAGGGTCAAGTGGGAGGTCTGGGAGTAAAATTAGAAGTTTATAGTGGTATTACTTAGGTTTGGAGTTAGGGATCGGATCAGCAGCACTCGGGTCTACTAATCAAGTGCAAATCAAATCTGATTGACTGGCTCCTGTCTTGCTGTCAGTTTTTATTTGCATTCAATACGTGCTAATGTTTCGCAGACAGTTGCCAAGAGACTTGAGTTTTCAACACGAGAACAATATAAGAAGTTACTAAGTCTATCCTTACAACCATCAAAGTGAACTTGCCAAGGACGAGGTCCAAACCAACTGTCTCTCAGGCTGTGGCACGAACGACTGCTGTAGATGGGAGCTGGCATGCCACTCAAGAGCAGTTGGGAGTTTGATGATGCACAGACTGCAGAAATCACTGCCAAATCCACATCCAAGCATCACAGCACGGCACTTGATGAGTTGCTTTTTTCCCTTCATCAGAGATCCCTGTGCGGAGAGTTCCCACCGCCTCCCTTTTTTCTGAATCAAAGCTTCTGTCCAAATGCCATTACAATGGGGCTATTGTGATCATTCATTTAACATCTGAACTGGGCTTGATTTAGTTTTTTCCAGTGTATCCCTCGCAGCGGAGTATGATTAGTTTAATGTGTACTGGCACTGCCGGTTTACTACATTTTAGGTTTTGTCACTTTGCTTGTGCGTCACTGCTGCTGGGCTGAAGAATAATTAACTGGGTTTTATTTCTCTGTTGGTGGAATTTCCACCGTTTGTTGTGTGAAAAGTCTAGCAACTATATCCAGTTTTGTTTTAACCGCAAAGATAACTCGCAAAAGACTTGTGGCATTGGGATCAAGTCTTAAATTATCAGACATGTTGCAAAATGCTTCTAAAGACCACAACTGTGCTTTTAGTTAATATTTATAAATTGAGTTGGACATCGGTTTTGGGTATGGTAGAATTTTTGTAGCTCATATTTTGAATCTGGTTTTTATTTCCATTTTTGATTTGTTATAGTTTATAGTTTTTGACTTAGTTTAGTTTACTATAGTGTCAGTATGTTTAGTTTTTGTTAGTTTTAGGACTGCGCAAATTTACATACACAAGTTTCTCAGCGCAGTGAGTCTAATTTTGTATCTTGTGGCATTTTCGTGTTTTATGGAAGTTCAAGATTTCAATTTTTAAAAGAAATTAAAATGATCACTTTTATGTTATATTTTAGATTTGGATATTTTTTAGGGATGGGCGATACAGCAAAAACAATTATCACTGTATCATGTTTCATATCATTCATTATCGATAATTATTGAATATTTTTTAACAATACATTTAGGAATATTAGTTTATTTTAACCACTTTATTTTATTTTACCAACATTTCTAAGGCAAATAGTTTTAATAATTAAAAACAAAAATATTTAAACAAATATATATATATATATATATATATATATATATATATATATATATATATATATATATATATATATATAATCATCTCCTTATGATAAAATACATAGAAGTGCTAAAGAGACTCTAAACTTGATCAATAAAATGTTACAAAGTGCAATGGTAAAATGTAAACGCTGAACAATCAAAGCAAACTTTAAGAACGTCAATAATAATGATACAGTAAACCTCACACTTTGCACTTTGTAAATAAAACCAATTATGCTAATCAAATCTGAGCTTTCAAGTAAAGGAACTAACCATCATTGTTCAAAAACATATTGCAACATTACAAATTGTGAAGCTGGATGATTACATTGCCCTCTATGCTAGAAATCTTTCAGATGGCATGCTAGAGGCCGAGATTCACAAGAAAAGAAACCAAAAAGCCACTCTGGTGACATCCTTACATACTTTTTTTAGTTACAATTTCCTCACTGCCTCTATAAGGCACTCATTTTCGCGTTTGTTGTTATTCTGACCTGAGGTGGTGATGACACAACCCAAAACTTGCATGTGAAAAGCACAAGTGCGTGGTTTCCTTCTTTACTGTGTTCTGCGCTCTCCGCTTGTGCCCCCCTGGTGTCTTTCTGTAAAACTAGCGACTATCAACCATTTTTTCAGAGGATGACAAACTGACAAACCATTGCTGTACTAATACAAGTTCATGTCGAAAATGATAAAGCAAATGCAGAGTTTGAATAATCTTGTGTTCACCCAAGGTAATTAGTCTACAGTTATTACTGAAATGTGTATATTCCATACTAAGTGTGAAGCAGATTGGTTAGTTCTATATGAATCGCAGAGCGCACGCACCATTCTTTAAAGTTCAGATGTTTTTTTTAACTAGGTGCACCTGGAAAATGTGCACGCATTGCACACCACTTCATTGCAAATGACAAACTTACACCCTAGACATATTGAAATTCCTTTCAGGGTATTTGCTCAGCAGCCAAATTTTAATAAAACTATAGCACTTTATACCAAAACTTCATGCCAAACTTTTTTTTTATTGTTATTGATAATGGTGTTTGGTCAATAAATATCCATACCGATTTTATCTGCCAGCCTTAGTATTTTAGTTTTTGTAAATTTTCTAGACTAATTTTACATTTTTTTTAAAGCTTTTACTGCTGACACAAAACCAAGCTATCACTGGCAGATTATTGAAAGTGGGTGCTTGAAAAAAAAAACAATAATCACTAACAGGCTGTGTGCTTAAAGTGTGTCATAAAATGTCTATATTTTTGGAGCCGTGGCGTGCCAACTTTATTGTTTCTGTTTGAAACTTTTGTCAGCAGTTATTTCATCAGTTGACATGGTTTATTTGATAACGAAGTATCGATCCCAGCTGGTTTCATTGCGGTGCCAAACTTTGGTATTGATCTAGTCCTGCTTTTTGTTGAGTTTTATGAACCCTTTGACCAGATGAAAGGTTTGGAGCTTGTATGGAGGACACAGATGAAAGGCTTCTCCTTGGTAGATGTGCAAGAATGGACTGAACTCAGCTGCTGTTTTGTCTCCTCTGCTAGGACACTTCACTTATTTAGGCTACTATTCACAACACACTCCAACTGCGGACTTGGACATGCTCACCACCAGGGCGACGAGCGTTTTCACTCTGTGCTAGGCAGCTGCATAATTGGTACATTTAGTCAAGTCTCCCTTTTCTTAATGATTTGAATTGAGCGAGCTGTGAAAAAGATGGGAGTGTTGTTGCTCCACAGGTCTCCACTGCACAATAAGGCAGGAAAAGCCTTTGTCCTATTCAGATTCATTGAGGGTCCTGAACAATTATCTGTTAGCATAGTCTTGTTAGCACTGCATTCTGTTGCTAAAGCCTTTTTTGCACTTTTTTTCTCTTCTTTGCACTTGTTTGTGTTATTTGTCTGTAGTGTATAATGGGCTCTCATGCACAGTAGGGACTGGGGTTTGTTTAATTGAATATTTATGATGTATTATGCGTGAATAGTTTCTAATGAAACTTAAAAAACAAGTCCCTGACTTCATAAGGCTGATTTATACTTCTGCGTCAAACGCCGGCGTATGCTACAGCGTTGACGCATAGCCCTTCGCCGTGGCCATCGCCGTCACTTACGTGCACCTCTCAAAAAATGTAACTACACGTCACAACGACGTGTAGCGTATGCTCTGTGATTGGTCGGCTTGGTAGCGCTTGGAGTCTGGGCGAGAGCCGCGCGAATGGCGCGAGCGATTGTTTACAAGTGTGGAGTCCCGTGAAGGAGCTCCGGATGGAAAGTTTTGTTTTGTGTTTACCTCATAGTTAAAGTTGTTGCACGTCCGCCGGTTCCTGCCTCAAAATGAGCGAGTTTGAGCCACTTGTACATCCCGGAAGTGTAAAAGCAAAAAAGCAGAGAAGAAACTCGACACAGAGGAACATTTACACCTCACTGCCAACTAGCGTTTTGGAAGTGTTAATGCAAAACGACAGAGACAGTGTGCAGAAGTATAAATGCACAGCTACGCGCGTTGCATGCGCCGCGGGTTACGCCGGTCACCTGACGCAGAAGTATAAATCAGGCTATAGGATGCATTGAAAGCCTGTAAACTCAAAGTTAAACAAAAAGTCCTCCAAATGATAGAAAATAGTACAATAGAATAAAAAATATGCAATTGAAACAAACTGTGCTTTAGGCATAACCTCTGTTGTAAGAATTAAACTTGCTTTGTTTTTTTTTTACATTTATACATTATTTGATAAATAAAACAAAAACAAAAAACAGCAACATACATTTAATAAAAAAAATATAATGGCATTCATTCTAGTCTACATGTGTATTTGTACATTTTATTTTATTTATTTATTTTATTTTATTTCATTTTTTTTACTTAACCTCACTTTATTTCATTTTTTATTTAACTTTACTTTATTTTTTATTTTATTTTACTTTACTTTTTTTTTTCAAAGTAGCTGTTCTTTAGACAACACCAATTCGCACAAATACAAATTCATACACGTATAGATAGTGGTTCTTCAATGCATGAAAACTAAACACAACATAATTACCCAATTTGTGAGAGAATGCAAAACCACCAAAATAGGCTATATTTTTGTCCCATTTAGATATTATAATGGGCAGGGTGAAATAATTTTTGGTAGCCCAACTAGAAAACATATTAGCCCTGGGATGTCGGGCTATCAGTTTTGCGAGCCCTGCATAGCTACTTTAAACCACGATTTACATGTGGTAGCCAAAGATTAAATTGACCCCGGAATTCAACTCTGTTAAATTACTTATTAAAACATTATTTACTACTAATTCAATGGCCTGTCATGGATTATCCCCTGAATGTGTATTAAAAAGTGTCAACAGTCCTCTACTATAAAAGGTTTGTGTTTTCAGAGCTGTTCTTCCTTCCTCACGGGGAGCAGTGTGTGTGTCTCCACAGCTCCTTATCTGATCTGACTTCACAGCTCATTAGAAGGGTGTCAGTACGACCTCGCCACCCCAAAACGTCCTACACAGATCTGTCAACACTGCAGGCTCTTTAAGAACTCGAGATCAGCCCAAATATTTGAGCCAAACCAAAATATTTTGGCATTTGCCTGTTTCAGAACTCCGAGAACAACTTGTGCGTCTATCAGTTTTCCCTTCAGCCTCCAAGACGTTTCCTGTCCCAGTCGTGCCTTGGCAAATCTCTGCTGGAAGTGAAGTCCAAGTCCCGCGCCGTCCTTGAAAATACATCACTGATATCGTTCCATTCATCTTCCACAGTCTTTGATTGCCCCTGCGCCTTAAAGAAATGGACTCGCAGGGCTTTCTTTGGTCAAGGGCAGCACTATATTTCTCTGCTTCATTGCCAGAGATTTCAAAGGTGTACTCATGTTCAGGACAATTTGGGGCATATTATTCATATCGCAACGGCCAGAGATGTGATCGCTCACAGCATCAGACAAGTGCACTCCAGCTGTGACTTTTTTCCTGCATTAAATCAGCCAAATTGTTGGAAAGTCTGAGGCAGAACGAGCTAATTTCCTCCAAAAAACTTGATAGTAGTATGTACAATTGCTTTATATATATATATATATATATATATATATATATATATATATATATATATATATATATATATATATATATATATATATATATATATATATATATATATATATATATATATATATATATATATATGTATATATATATATATATATATTTGCATTTCTTTACATCAGGATTTTTCTATTGCTATATTAATTTGTTTATTTAAGTATTTATTTATGTTTATGATTCATTGATCTATTTATTTAATATAGCATTCCTATACTGAATTTTTATTAATGACACTGACCATTCAACAGCTTAGCTCATGCTCAGCAGGAGAGGTGAAATTTTTAAATAATCTAATAATTAAACCGTGATTTCTCTATTTTTACCATCCCGTCCAAACTTTAAGGATACCGGGTAATAAATTTGCACAATCCATATGCACAACGCTCTGGTCTGTTTCCCTTGCTCGAAAGCTTGACAGAGAGCCTGCGTGTAGCTACGGTTGCTAAGCCACGATTGGTGGATGGCGGTTTTTGGGTGTGGCTTAGCGAAGGGTCAGTTCACCTGTACCGTATGTCTTTGGTCTGTGGGGGAAACCGGAGCACCCGTGCAAACTCCACACAGAAACGACAACTGACCCAGCCGAGGCTCGAACCAGCGACCTTCTTGCTGTGAGGCGACAGCACTACCAACTGCGCCACTGCGTCACCTATTTACGTTTTTGTAATAGTTTTTAAATGTATTTGTTTACATAATTATGCTTTTATTGTTATCATGTACATGCTTACATGAACAAAGACAGAAAACAAGAGTCAATGTTGTATGGTTTTTAATGACAAAATTAATTGCTTTTAATTTACCTATTCACTTATATTTTACATTTCTATTATTATGATTAGATATTGATAAAATCTAGAGGCAGATTTTTAAGTAAATTACATTAAGATTTTACTATATAATTTACTAACAAATTAAGTAATAATTTATTCAAGCACACACACACACACACACACACACACACACACACACACACACACACACACACACACACCCATATATATATATATATATATATATATATATATATATATATATATATATATATATATATATATATATATATATATATATATATATATCAGTTGTTTCACTTTAATTGCAATGAAAATAAAATGTTTTGTGCAATAAAGCTATAATTAATAAACTTACACAAAGGAACCTGAGAAAAATGATCATTTTAGGAGAATTTTATTAACTGGCACTTGCATCTGAACTCTTCATTTTTGTGAAATATGACAAAGTACTTAAATGCTATGATTATTTCAACATTAGATTTGCGCAACGTAATCTGTTTTGCTGTATTGCATTATATTTAATTGGATTTATGCTGAAGTCAAATGTACATTGATCTTAGCGCTGTGTGTTTGCTCAGTAACTCAGTTGATCTTCGCTGAATGCTGGACTCCCAGCATCAACAAGCGGAGCTCAGCAGGCCCTAGTGATGGTCTGAGGAGATCTGGACGTCTGCACGCCTCATTAAGCTGCACACACACTACCATATGGCATTTTTCTCTTGATCAGATGTGCAGTTTTTGTTTTGTTTTTTTGTTGCTGAATATGCCTCAGATGCTGCTTTTTTTCTTCTTCCAGTCTCCAAAAAGCCATTCTCCACTCTTCCAATGACTTGGTCACACTACACTGTAAATTCTAACATGTTCAGTTTACTTAAAAAAAGTTTGGAAACCGATTGCCTTATTTTTGCAATATAAACTTACAAGGAAATCTTAAGTTAAGTTTAATTATTGCCTTGAAGTAAGAAAACTAAAACTTATAAAGTAAACTAACTGTTAAAAATTAAGTAAGTTTAATAGAAAATTCTAGTTAACATACTTGTCATTATTTAGTAATCTTACTTAGGGTTTTATAGTAAGATTACTTTAATAACTCTATTTAACTAATACTGTTCTACCATGTTCAGTTAACATCTTGAATGCTAGTAGTCTCAACATTGTTTTAATCCACCATTTTAAGTAATGTCAACTAAAGAAACTACGTGCAATCGGTTTCCACATTTTCTTCAATTAAACTGAACATAAAATATGTAGTTCAACCTACAAGTAATGACATTATACAGGTCTTAAATGTAAACATTTTATTTGACAAAATTAGCAGAATTTCACAATACACTTGTGATATTTTAGTATCACAATACACTTGTACACAATACAGTTTTGTAAAAACCTGTTGTAAAGTGCTGTAATATACTGTAAACAGCAATACAGACAAAAAATATAATAAACATGTTCAACCCTAAAACATGCACAAGTTTTTCGAAAAGGTTTGAAAATCTATCAAAAAAACTTTAAATACTTGACACTTGGAAAAAAGATACTTGAATTAGTGTAATTAAACATGCCATTGCACCAGCACCTTAAACATGGCAGCATATAGACACTTACAGAGGAACAGATATTAAGCTTTAAAGCTAATTTGTTAGACTGTGTAGTTTAGATTTTCCTACAGAAAATATCACATTAGTGTGGTCAAAAGTATTGAGTTTGGTATCAATCAATACTGAAATATTAAAAATATCCATTTTCCACCAGCATTTGAGTGCTACTGAGCTCGTTCTTAAACACCATTGATTGGCCACTGTGTTCACATGCTCAACAGAAATGACTGTGATTGGCTGTGACTGTCATAGGTTTACCATTTTTCACTGAGTCCAAACAAAGTTACACAGACACTGAAGTGTTTCAAAGCCATGTCGATAGCTGATTTGTTTAGAAGCTAACATATAAGCTATCTGGTGATGAATCGACTGATCGACAGTGCTTTGAAGTTATCCAGTGTCTTTGTATCTTTGCACCTGGTGAACAGTGGTGAAGTGTGGTAAAAATAATGACCTTCAAAGCCAATCAGTCATATCTACTGAGCATGTGAACACAATGGCCAATCAGTTCTTGCAATGTTAGTGGGAAATGGATGGACTTTTTTTTTTTTATTTCAGTACCGATTGGTACCAAACTCAATACTTTTGACAACCCTATAAATCACAATACACTTTTTTGGTAAAAAAAAAAAAAGAAAGTGTTTTAAACACCAAAATGCTGCAGTCCTAAATGTAACACTGCAAACAGCAACATGTTAAAAAGCAACACTTTGTAATTAAACATGCCATTATACCTGAACCTTTAAACATAAAGCACAGCAGTATATAGGCACTCGCCGAATAAAACACATTACGCTTCCCTCCCAGCAAAAGCAACACACGTTGAACAAATTCAAATGCATTGCTCAAAGTCTTTGGGTAGTCCGAATTCAGTGTGTAAATCAAAGCAAAAAAAGAGACATACTGCATGTGGCAGTCCATAACCACTTTTCCTTCCAGTATAAAGGCCCACATTGCATCCATAATGAGGTTCTTTAGACATCTTCACAGACGACAGTCAGCAGGCCAACATCTTCTGCACTGAAGTCCGACTCTACAATTACATCCTATGAATAGAGAAAGAAAAATAAGTAAAGTTTGATATTCTAAATGGCACTAATAAAGCCTGTAGTGGCCAGGAGACCAAAAGCAGAGGTGAAAAAAATACAATTCCTTGTGCTTAATTTAGTAACACTTTAGTAGGAACCAATTACCCTATTAACTAGTTGCTTATTAGCATGACTATTTGTGTTTATAGTACATTTTACATTCAAATGCTTCTTATAAGAAGGCCTAGCTATGGTGCTCCTTCTTCAATGCCTGTACTGCTTCTACTAGGCTTGTCATGATAGTGGAATTTATTACCAATCCATATAGTAATTTTAAAAACATCCATTTCCTGCTAACATTTGAGCATTGTTGAGTGTCATTTCTGTTAAGCATGTGAACAGAATGGCAAAACAGTGCTGTTTAAAAATGTGCTCAAAAGTGCTTAAAATGTTAGCAGGAAATTTGCTGCTTAAAATTGCAGCAGAGATTGGTACTAAATTCCAGTATCTTGAACATGATACTATTCTAAAGGAACAATACATTTTTTTAATTAAAGAAACACTGTAATGTAATAAAACAAACTGCAGTAAAAGTACTTTTAAAACATTTTCAAGAAATTAAATGCAAATGTGTGAGAGACCAATTGGTGCTACATAATCAATATAAATATTTTGTAGGGAAAACTTAATAAATTGGGAACCGATTCATGAATGCATTTGGTTTTGCTAGATTAAAGCAGTGAGTCAAGTTTGCATTATTTAGCACACTTTTTAAAAATGTATTAATAACTTTTTTTTAATAAGAAAATTGATGTTTTAGTATGGCTTTTAGAACAAGGGTGCAGCCATCTACAATCCCACAGCAGGTGACTTCACAGGGTTGGTTATAATACGGAGCATCTTTGACTTTGTGGCTTTTAACACTATCTTTTTACATCTTAATCCAGCAGGTTCTTTCAACTGAAATTATATTTCTCTCAACATATTACATAGGTATTACACTTATTAAGATTTTTTTTCAAGCTAATCTTCCTCCTTTTCAAAACAAGTGTGTTTAAAAATTAAAGAAATGCATTCATTACTTCACTGGCCTATGAAGCTAACTGACCCTGTGACGGCACAAGCTGCTGTATTTGCAACATAGCAATGCTCTTGCTCCAAAGGCCATAATATAACATCCCTCTTACTTTCAAATACTTACATTAAATGCATTTGTTTTATTTTTATAAAATTGAAAATTTTTATTAATAAGTGAAGTAAACTGGAATGACTGCTTTATTTCCAGTCTAAGAAAGCAGAAACAATAATACTACTTACAAAACACATCCTGAAAATTTCTTTAGACTCATCCCTCTAAAGGACTGAAAGACCCCGGAGAACTGCTGCCAGATGACCTTGAAAAAGTAAAGACAGGTAGACATGCATTATAGCCCAATGAAAACATCAAATGCAATTTATTGCAATCAAATGCAAATTATGATTCAAAGATGATGTCACAAAAATACCTTTGAATTAACATGTTGAAAATTTCTTCTAGTTTTCCTCTGCAATTTTCTCCTGTTTTTTTTTTATTTATTTCAATCAAACGAGCAGTGTGTGTCCAATGCAGCGTAGAACTTGGATCTCACATTTCTTACTGATATTCGATTGAATTCTGAAAGATCCAATCAAAACATTATTAGTCATTAATAACATTCAAAAACACAAATTCACAAAATCACACAAAGTTTTGAAAAGAAAACAAACCTTCTGCAGCACTTGCATCAGCTGGTGTTTCCTCTATGACTTCCTTCTGGATGTCACTGTTGTGCACAAAAACGTAAAGTGTTATTGACATGGCTAAGCGAAATTCTAAAACAAAAAACAGAAATCAGAAACACATGCAATGATACAATGCAATGCCATTTAGCAACAGATGTTACACTTTAACATGACATAGTTAAATGTTCTTGAATAATAAAAGCTGCCAAATACTCCCGGCGCCTGTCATCAAAAGCATGAGCTATACTTGTCACCAAACAGTAATAAACACAACCCCCGATTAAATATAATCATGGCATTGTTGCTGGTGTGCCTTACTTTTATGCGCATTAAAAGTGGAATAAATATTTGTCTCAATTGATGTCTTTAAAAGGACACTGAACTTTCTGACTAGGGTTGCACGGTTTACCGGTACTATGGTAGTATCGTGATACTATGGCTCCAAGATACTGGCGGTGCCACTGTAGTTTGTAAACGGTAGTATTGTCATTAACAGTCTGCCTACAATACATAATGCTGCATGTGAAAAAGTCACTAAAATACTTACACGATTCAGCAACAATAGATCATTGCATTTTAATAGTCTATGGAGCCTTCTAAGGTTGTAAAACTGTAGAATTTGCGCCTTTTATAGTAGCCTATTGCATATTTTGTGATGGTTCATTTTGAATCGGAATTCGTTTATTTCTGTTCCTGTCAATATGATATAATAGCTACAACAACCGTGACAATCTATTAAAAAGAATGACTCATAAAGTGAAATTTTGAATTACTTTGGATTCTTATCCGATAATAAGTGTGAAAAAAGTATGATAGATGAAAAACCCAAAATAGCAACAGGAAACAATTTTTGACATTTTTTTGTTGGAAAAATGCTCTTTTCTTTATGTATCTTTATTTTAATTTATTTTTTTTGCTGGAATGAATACATTTTAGGTGAAGAGATGTGCAAATACTTTTTTCAACAATAAGGGAATTATTTAAATTCAAGTAGGCCTATAATAACATATACAATATATTATTTCTGACATTTTTCTTTATTTCATGGATTTAAGTTATCAATTACAGTATTGCAATACTACTTGGTATCACCATACATCAGCTGGTATAGTATTGTAACATAAATTAATGGTTTCACAACACAACAACCCTATTTCTAACTAGTCCTCAGATGATTATTCAAATGGACAAAATATTCGGACTATTCTTGATCATGCAGTTCTTTGCTGAGAATTTTGTTAAATGTACTTTTAATGCATTAAATGATTTAAAATTACCCTGATACTCAGTATGGAGACAAGGTAACGTTAATAGAACAATTCATGAATATGTTCTATGGCTTGTGCGGTATTGTTCAAAAAGTTTTCTTTGATGTGTAAGTGCAAAACTTACATTTCCACTGCATATCAGCTCACAAACTGGTAGTCTGAAATAAAAAAATAAATAAAGGGTATAATGATATTACAAACCAAATATGCCACTCACAATACTCTAATGGTGTGCTACATTTAAACAACCTTGTAATTGTTCAAATTTATTTGCCCTAAATTGTTAAAAATTAGTGAAACCTTCTTTAAAAATGCAAACTAACAGGTTTAACAAAGCCTGTTTCTTTACAGAAAGTTTGCTTATAACAAAGGCTTGCTGATGCCTTTGTGTGATATTGAGCAAACAAAGGGATGTTTCTGTGCTTGGTTGTACGAGTTATACCACTTCATCATTAACGTTATCCATCACACATATTCAGTCGCGTCTGGTCAGATTTATTTGTCATTACAGCAATACAAAACACTCAATAACGTAACGGCAACACTGGAATAAACCTTCAAAACGGCATAAAGAAAAGACAAATAGCATATAAAACAAATAAATGAGTTAATTAAATATCTCTCGCATTTTCATAAGTTTAACTTTAAGTTTCATAGGGATTGTTAGCATAAGCACACTTTAGCATCATGTGTAAATATGTATCTGCCTCATACAGTGACACGAATCGTAATCGCATCGAAATCCTAAATTACCTACGACACTCACGGGTCCATTTTGAGCTGAAACTGCTTTATAATGTTCTAAAAGCCTCGGCGGGTTAAAACTGCTGCTGCCCCGGCGATCATGGAGAAAAAAACGACTGGTCTGGTCATGAGCCGCTCGCTGACGCCGGACCGAATCACAGCTGATCTCCTCACCTGCTTCCTGCAGGTGATCTCATAAAAGTAAATCTTAAAAAAAAACACGCATATTTTCGTCACAACAAGCGCCACTAAAGTTCAGCGATAACTAACGTTACTGTATTTGTAATGCGGATAAATAGGTTTCGTTTTCTTTTTTAAAAATGTAGACCTACAGCTATGTGTTAACTTTACATCTATTTGAACGGATCATTGCGCGCGCTCTTGCTCTCTCAGTGCATCATTTAAAATGGCGCGGCCCGCTCTTTTAGAGCATAACGCCCACTTTACAAATTACTACTAACTTTACAAATTATTAATAGTTATTAAAAAGGACTAAGCAGCTAAAAATAGCTTATCTAGTAAAGTAGACAGTATTGCAAATAACGTGCAGTGGTCAAAACGTTTAACGTTAGTCACAACATCATGGGCTATTAATTAGTTCACAAAACAGCAAACAATTTCACAAAGTGCAGGAAATAAACAGATTACTGATACTATACAAATAAAATCAAAGTAGTAATTAAAACGAAAAGTTTACCTTGATTTACAGCAGTACATCTTCTCAATATGAAATCCTGTCCTTCAATGGCGGTGCAGGGTGGCGGTTGGTTGTGACTCGGGATGGGGGATGGGAAATCACCACCCAGTACGCATGCGTAACAGCATGGCTTAGCCCTTATAAGCAATTTTACTCAAATTACATTAGTTATGGGAACTTTATACCTTACTATGTCAGCAACACTAATGCATTTCTAGTAAACTCAACAATTAGCTTAAAATTAAGTAAACACACTAGAATTTTGATAGTAAGGAATACTATTCGCATTTACAGTGTACTTTAGAGCACACAAAAGACGATCATTCCTCCAGTCTGGTTTGATGCCAGACAACTTTGCATAGTTTTTTTTGCCCTTTTTCACTCGGCCTTGAATAAGAGGATCACAGCAACCCCTTTTTGAAAAATTTATTTAGATTGAATAGCAGGAACTGTGTATAAAAACGCCTGGGGAAATGGATATTGCCATGCTTGGTTATGGAATTTGATTATTTATAGAGTTGTTTTAACCAAAGAATAGAAAGAGATACTGAAAGAGATTGAACTGACTAATTTGAATTGTGTTTATTTGCTCAAATACAATAATGATGGATCACAGCACTCAACTGTAAAAAAAAAAAAAAAAGCTGTACGTTGTTTTTTAGTCAATTGAACAAAAATATATTTTTTTTTTTAACCATTTATGTTACCTTAAATACTTAACACCCCCCTACCCCATAAAAAAAAAACACAACAATAAATACACAATGGGGTATATGCACAATTAGTGTTTTTTAACCAATGAAATGACTTCCGGTGAAAGCTTAATGTGACTCTTTTCAATTTCATAGGATTTCTTTTACAGCACTGATGTTGTAATGTAATTACAATACATTCAGTTAAATAGACTTAAGCATTCATTTAGTTGTTCAAGCGTAAAATGAGATGAAAGACTGTATAACCACTAGCGACATCAGGATCAGCAGGCGAGCACAGAAACTCGACTAAAAATACTCGGGTAAAATAAACTGTCATATTTTAAAACATGGTGGGGGAAATGGAATTTAATGCAGTTCTTCTTCATATTGTATATTGTATATCTATCAGGCAGTGAAGATCACCGATTTTTAAAGACTTCAGACCTTAAACGTGGTGATTTTATATTGGTAATAAAGTTCACCGGGAGCGATGAGGCTGGCTGGCTGAAAATAAATGTCTGTGTGCATATAGCCCATTAAACTCAAATGTAAATTGCATATAATGCATACCTTACAAAACGTTATTTTATTGTAAATTAAATATTATTGGAGTATGATTTGAGTTATTAGAGTTTACTAAAATAAGAATAAAAACATTTTTATATAAACCAACACATTTTATGAAAATAAATTACAACTAAACTAACATATTTTATTTAAAAAATGTAAAATAATGAAATGGATAAAAAAAGTAATCCTATTTCATATAATCTAGTTGTCAAAATACTTGTTTTTGTTTAGCTCAGTTACTAAAATCTAAAAGTCTGAAACTAACATACAATTTATTTAAAATGATATAAAAACAGTCAAATAATTTATATTAGAAAATAAATATACGTGACACAACAAACACACAACAAAATAACAACTACACTTAAATGAAAACCAAAATATCAAAATAAAAAAACAACATGATTGAGCTGTTTTGAAGATTACTAACAAATTCAGAGTTCATTTTTTTCTCTACATTTTTTAGTGCACTTAAACATTTCATATTGACAATTTTATCAAATTAAATCTATTGATATAAATGGCATTATAATTGATTAAATCAATGCAAATTACTTGGTTTGTATATTTAGCTTTTTGATACAATATTTATTTGACTATTTAATTTTTTTGTTGGTTGTTGCTATTATATATTTGATATGTATTTTTGCACATAAAATGCATACTCTATTACAAACCATAACTCTGCAGCTAGCTCTCTGCAACTTACACTGAAGCTAAGCAGGGCTGCACCTGGTCAGTACCTGAATGGGAGGCCACATTGGAAAGCAGGGTTCCTGCCACAAGTGGTGTCAGTGAGGCCAGCAGAGGGCGCTCAACCTGTGGTCTGTGTGGGTCCTAACGCCCCATTATATTGATAGGGATTTTATATTGCTCAGTGAGCGCCGAATGAGACGTTAAACCGAGGTCCTGACTCTCTGTGAATCCCTTGATGTCCTTCGAAAAAGGTATAACCTTGGCATCCTGGTGTCCAGACGTGTCCAAAAAAACGCTATATAAATGTAAGGAATTATTATTATTATTATTATTATTATTATTATTATTGTTGTTGTTGTTGTTGTTGTTGTTGTTGTTGTTGTTGTTGTTTCTGTTAACTAAATTACCAGTTGCTTTCCAATATTTGCAAGTCTTGTTCATTCAACATCTACTTGTACCAGTACTCTTCTCAGTTCTATTCAAGTTTATTTGTATAGCACTTTTAACAATAAATATTGTTTCAAAACAACTTTAAAAAAGGTGCACATTATTGCATTACGAATAAAATCAGAAAAGTTGAGGTTATTAGTTAACATAACTTTATTAGTTACTAACAACTTTAATTAACTAGAAACTAATAGCTTTTAATTCGTTATTATATATAAACATAGTTAACCTGCAGTTATATAGTATATAGGTGATGTCTATGTAGGGCTGTGTCGATAAGCGATATTATTTTGAATCGTGATAAAATTTATGTCAATAATGATAAGCTCTGGACTTTTTCTAGACCCAGCTGAAATGTGCAACAATGGGAATCTAAAAGTGTGTTGATAACAAAAATGCTATGCCATTTATGGACCCTCTAATTTTTGTGGCTTCAGTCATTGTATTGATACTCTTTTAAATCTTTAAGCATTAACAACTTATATCGAAATATATGTCATTACTGTTTAATATGGAAAACAATTATCGAGATAGCATTAGGCTAAGCCCTATGTCTACGTGTACATGCTCAATGGAGTGTGTTTGTTAACATTATTAACAACATAACTTTCAAGCTCATTGGTTACTTGCTTGCAGTCGATTGCGATCATTTCCAAGAACTAAGCCAATGCAATCCAAGAAGAAGCAGTTTTGGTGGCATAAACGTGCATCCTCTTTCTCTTTGGGCCAAACCTAAGCTGTTTTTAGCTCTCTTCCCCGTGCCTGTCTTTCTAAACTGCCCCGGCTCTGTGGTTTAGCGCAGTATTTACACAGAGCGGCCAAATTGCAGGAAACGAGATGTACTACTTAATGTGTTTGCAAATATAATACTTCCTCGAGCACTTCTTTTGAGGCCAAGCGGGCGCACTGAAGCGAATATAAACATGGACGCACATCTGGACATTTTGTGGGTGTCCAGGTCAGAGTTGCTCCACTTTTGTGTTTTTACAGCACGTAGAGCCCATCAATTCAAATCTGATGCATGTGTCCAACTTGCAGGAAAATGGAGGCGGGGGGAAATGTGTGACTTAGTGTGTGAAGGAAAGCACATTGCAGAGCAGTGACAAATTTAGGATGTGCTCACGTGGTAAGACAATGGCAAAAAAAAGAAGGAGAGGAAAGACTTACGGACTCTTTGGTGGTTTGGTAGTGGAGATTTTTGAGGAGTTACTTGAGATGAGTTGATGAAATATCATGAAGGCTTGCTTGGTTTTGTGGTTTCTTGCTGTGTTTTGTTGTAGTGACCGTCAGGCTTTGGATTTTAGTCAAGGTACATGTCATATTGAGTTCGACATAAATGAGGCCATAAAGGGGACATGTGTTTTACTGTCTTTTGAATATCACAAACATCAATATTTTTACATATTTAACTGGATAAATAGCCCAAAAATGAAAATTACCTGATCATTTATTCTTTCTAGTGTGGTTTTCTTTCTTCTGTTGAACATGACAGAAGATGTTTTGAAGATATTTTTGATTGCTGGAACCATCAACTTCTGTAAATGTGACAAACATTACTATAGAACTCAATGAGTGGCAACTACCAACATTTTTCTAAATATCTCCTTTCATGTTTTTCACGAAATTTTCCCTTTTTTCAGTATTTAGCATTTTTTCCCTCCCTGTTGAATGCTAATCAAATCTTTTTCCTATAAACGGCCAAAAAGTTGACTTGATTGAGGGCTGTTGGCCGAATATACCAAACTGAATATATTAAATTTCATAGTTTATGTTGTAATATTTAAAAATAACTAGAAGTGGATGCTTTAGCTCATATTAACTAAATGCAGTATCATTTTTAACATTTTATGTTAATATTTTATTACAGAAAAAAACATAAACAATCTCATTTATAACATAATGAAGATCAATGCTGGAAAGCATATTTGTTAAACAGTAGTTCATTAAAATTGTATAAAATTTTAGCATTTAAAAACAGACGAGTCTTCGCTGAGGCCCAGCTACCAGCCTCTGCCGCTGAGACTTCAGCTCTGCACAGGACATTAGCCAGCGGAGAAATTAAAATAGTCATGCCCAACTGAGTCTGCTTTCTCTCAAGGTTTTTTCTCTTCACTTTTGCCAATTGGTGAAGTTTTTTTTCCCTCTCCGCTGTTGCCTCTAGCTTGCATGGTTTGGGATCTGTAGAGCTGCGCATCGATGGATTTGCTCTCCAGTGTCGAGACCCTCAATAGTGATTATTAAACCACAATGAACTGAGCTGAACTGAACTTAAACACTAAAAAACTGGGCTACACTGTTCCAGTTTACTATAACCTTTTATCTGAAGCTGCTTTGACACAATCATTGTAAAAGCTCTATACAAATAAAAGTGAATTGAATTGAATTGAGAAAGGATTAATCTTTTTTTCTAGCATTTATTTAATTTGTGAATATAAAATAACTTGAGAATATAGAATTTGATAGAATTAATTGTTTTTACATTTTTTGTAGTTAACTCTTCTCATTTCATTCCTGAATGAGTCTGCTGCAGTTGATCAGGATTTCAGAAGAAATCAGTTATGTTTTGTGAGCCTACTGTAGTGATGGATGAGAGACAGAGAGCCAGTAAAGAGAGAAGGGAAAATACAAGCATCATCTCCAGAGAGTCAGTGGTGTCTGAGCAGTTGAAGCAAAGCCTCAGTTCTGCAGCTGAAATTGGCTGTGAATGGTTGCCTACTGGTTCTTCTTCCTCTGTCCAGTGCCTGTCTGCCATCTCTTTATTTACCTTTCTTTCACTTACAAACTTTCACTACTTACTGGAGAAATTCTTTTTTCCAGCATAAGGATCCAGAATGCATTAAAGGATAGTTTGGCCCAAATAACAAATATTTAACCACCATTTACTCTCCTTTAAGTAGTTTTAAAAAGTTTATTGGTTTCTTTTAGATCTTGAACAAAAAAGAAGATATTTAAAAAAAATGTTGATGTCCATAGAAAGAAGCAAGCACTTTGAAAATCATTGGCTAGCAGTTTCCAACATTTTTGATGAAATATTATTTTCTGTTAAAAGAAACTCATAAAGCTTAGGGTGAAGTAAATGATAATAGAATAATTTTTTGGGGGGTAAATTATCCCTGTAATCCACTTCTACCAACAGAAAAAATAAATAAATAATGCAAAAACCGACATTAGTGATCAGGTAAATCATGGTTGTAGTTAAAGTAGCTGTAGTCAAATATTCAGTAGTAAATTATGACTTACTTTTTTTGTTGCTTTAAAATATAACAATTATTTGGGTCTTAGAATGTTAAAATAGTAAAAATATTTTCAAGTCATCTTTTAAAATGTAGTTTATGGCAGACGAGTAAAAATAAAAGAAATTGTTACATATATTTGTGGAACAACGTGGCCTTTTTTCCAGCTGTTTTACCAAAATAATACACAAAAAAAATCTCAGAATAATCTGTTTTATTTTTTACTCAGAGGCGGAAATGGTCTTCCTAACATTTCAGGCACATCTTGTCACAAGGCGCACTATAATTTCATGGAAGTGCCCTCTCGTAATTCATCTTGTCTTTTTATATATATTCCGGCCTAAACATCATAACCGCTGAGCAAATTGTCTCCATATTCAGAGCGTCGCTTCTTTAAAGAATGCATCCCGTATGTCTGCCAGCAACCTCAGGCCCCTGATTAAACTCTGCCAGTTGCAATAAGGAGAATGCAATAATGCTACCAAGCAGGCGGCGCTCGGGTACTGAACCCAGATTGTTCTGTTTCTCATTCTGAATATGATTACTTAGTGTTCAGTGAGATGAGTAATTGTTAGTGTAAAGGTGAGAGGATATAATTTTGTTTGACTTTGCTTCATTTATGGGTTTAGGTGGATGTTGAATAACAAACACTGAGGTAAAAAATGTTTGAAAGTGTGCTGCTTACTCAGAAGAGGCACATCTGTAAATCTGGGCTGCTGTGAAAGAGTTTTATAGGGTAGATGCACAAACAGCAAACCACACAAGATGTCTTGTATCAGAAAAAAGAGACATGTCTGTATTTTACATTTGCTTTTCTTATTTACTTTGTGTGTTTGAGAGTGCACTCATAGATCACACAGCTTTTTGATTATGTTAATAAAAATGTCTATCTGCTGCTCCAGAAAGCAAATAGCTAGGGTTAAATGATGTTTCTAAAGCATAGCAAAAGTGCATCCATGAAGAACACATATAATTGTGCTGCAAATCAAATATGCCTCTATACAGTTTCGCAGTAAATCAGATGCGCTTTCATAAAAATCATATATAAATCATCATTAGAGGATCTCTTGAGGGCCTCTTTGAAAGTGATTTGTATAATCAAGAGGTGTTGAGGTATAAGAGGCATCATCATCGCTGCCCTAGATTCCTCAATAGATTGACTCAAATGCACCAGAGGGACTCAATGCACTGCCATGAGGAATCCAGGAGAGAATTGGATTTATGGTTAGCCGGGATCCTCCTCAGATACTCCATAAGCTTGCGCAATGAACTAGCGCAGAGCTCCAGACTAACATTTGAGACTATTGGCACTGGTGTTCAACAGATGGTGGCACCAACACTTGATTTGGTAGCACTGCACATGCAATATTAATAATATTGCAAGTTTTAGAAATGCACATTGACAGTAGCTTGAGTTGAGAGCAGCAGGGGGGTTGAGTTGGAATCCAGATGTAAATGTATTCACAGAATCATCTGTAAAAACCGTAACAGACTCCATCTCTCGAGCATTTGTAGATGATTATGCTACCATATAAATCTTACAGCATTCGTTGGAAATACATGCTTGAGTCTACAATTTTGTAAAACTGCAATAACGTACATCAACATTCATTTGACTGAAGTGTCTAGGTAAAATGAACTCTATAGGTTTTTTCATATTCGCACAAATGTAGACAGCGCCTTCTAAAATAGGCAGCAAAACAATCTCAAACTGTGATGTTAGAGGTCCTGTCAATAACTCCAAGACACTTTGTCTCACAAAGAGCTGCTAAATAGTCCATGTGGCACACAGTTCAATAAGTACAGTATAGCACTGTTTTTATGTAGGGCCACACGATATTGGAAAAATGTCATCGAGATTGCGATATTTTGTTTTGCTGTTATATATGTTGCGATTTGAATAGCTCTATGGAAAGATTTCAATAATTTAGTTTGACTGGGATGATCTGCATGAAATATAATAAGTTACAATTATATATAAGTACGACAGAGCAAAAAAAAGAGTGAAATTAAAGCTGCAAGCCGCGATGAAAAGGAACCTCGCATCAAGGCTCCCTGCCGCCTGGTGGCTTTAGGATGACAGAAACAATAATAATTTAGGCTGATAAAAATAAAAAAAAAACTTGAGAAAATCACTGATTTATGCCAAACTTCCTTCTGTCAGCAGGTGGTGCTATGGCTGTAACTCAATATTGGCAAGTAGATGTCTTCAGGAGAGGAATTTTATCAAATCTGTGAATTTTCAGGCTGAGTTATAAGTACTTCCTTCTCCATGGCGAAACACTGAATTTTGTCAGTCCGCCACGGACACGCCCTTCGACAAGAACTCTAGATCTTTACAATTGAACATCACAAAGGCCTTTGGACCAAAGTGATGGAACATGGATAAAATCTAATTTGTAACAGATCTAGTTTGTTACTGTGTTAAACATGTAATTTTCTGTTGCCAGCTAATGACGCTATGACTGTAATTGAACATAACATGTAGACATGCAGGGCCGGAGCAAGCTGAACTGCCGCTCTAGGCAGAGGACGATTATGCCGCCCTCAACCCCAATGTGAAAACGAAAGTGACTGGTTATGAAAATAAAGTGAGGTGTCGCGGACCTCTATTCAGCTGCCCTATGCGTGGAAATAACTGAGGACGCGCGGGTGTCGCGGACCTCTAATCTGCCGCCCTACGCGCGGATTTAACTGAGGATGCGCGGGTGCTGATGAAGGTGTCGCTGACGCCACCCTCTCTATTCTGTCGCCTATGCGCGAATATATCTGAGGACGCGGGTGGTAAGGGGGGTGTTGCGGACGCCGCCCTCTCTATACTGCCGCCCTAGGCAGCCGCCTAGGTCGCCTCTGTGGACACGCCGGCCCTGTAGACATGTTATAACAACTTCCTGTTTCAGCAGAAAACTTGGCCCGCTTCTTGATATAAGGATCATGCCCAACATATGTGGTTAAATACAGACTTTTCTCTGTCTCCCATTCAGTTTTTTTTTACTTCATGCCCTCTAAATTTTGTAAACAACCTATAGCCATTTGTGTCCTGAGTTCGAGTCCCTGTTTGTGGTCCTTTCTCAATCTTCCATCGCAGTCTTATTAAGGGAGGAAATGCTAAAGACAAGTGAATAAAAAAGAAGTTGGACTAGTTGGATACATTTAGCAAAATGCAACCATTTTCTCACAGCCTGGAGGCATTTATCTAGGAGCTTAACTATCGTAGCCGCAAAGGTTTTTCTCTCCTGAAAGCGATGATCTGAATGCCCTTCCTCACAGCTCATAAATACAAGGGGGAATTAAACCTGTAAAGGAAGGATCTTCAGTGCTTCTCACAGATTGAACGGAAAACCGGTGACCTTCCGTTCCTGATCTTTTTACTAGGTGTTTGAGTAACTGTTTTCCTCGATCAGGGCAGTGCAGTCAGCCTCGAAGGACTTCATGGTACATTGCCCAGAAACTTGGTCTTCAATGACAGCACCTTCATCTTCCTCAAAGCCTCCTCCGCTGCATTAAAGGGAGCTGGAGGCGGCGGTTGGGAGCGCAGAGGGCTTGTCAATGATGCTGTAAAACAGGCGCAGTGTTGCTGAGAGGGTTGCAGGGGTTGGATGTGCTGTATGTTTCCAGCTCTGCCTCGAGTCAGAGTCCATCGGGGCGTCATGATGGAGTGCTGGAAAGTAGATGAACGATGCTTCTTAAATATTTATACCTGTGATCAAACAGAGGTAGTGGTGAAACGGTGTGTTATTTTGATTACTGATATCTTAGGGAGCTTTCATACTCGCTTTTTTGGTGTGCACATGGGTTTGTTTTGACAAAATTTGGTGTGTTTGGATAATGTGAACACTGTTCTGTAAGACAGTGTTCTGTTTAAAAAAGTGTGGTCTGGCATATGGTTCATGCAAACTCTGGTATGGTCTGCTTTAGATTGAAATTCGATCATACTAAATTATGGAAGTCAGACTAAATGAAATGAATAAATGAAAAGATGAAATTGTGTTTTTCTTAGATTAATTAGTTGTTTTTCTGAAAACTCTGACATTCTGTAAACAGGGACAATTTTTATTTTTTTCAAGCTTTGTATTAAATTCATGGAACATAGATGCATGTACGTTTGTGTTAGGAAACAGAACTAAACAGCACACTTTTTAAAATCCTAAGTATAAAATGAGGTGAGCTAGCATCCATTCATTTATTTTACATAGTCATCAATGGTGCTGTAAGAATAGGGTAAACAGTATCAGGGAGAAAAATCAAATACCACGGCCATGTTGGGGGATGCAGGATCAATTAAAAACAATCAAAAAATCAAGTAAGGACGAATTAATTATTACAATTAAACAATTATTTGTTTAAAAAATAACAAATATCAGCTTAAATATTGTGTTACCAATCTTGAATTCAATTGAATTGATGTTTATTTATATAGCGCTTTTACAATGTAGATTGTGTTAAAGCAGCTTAACATAGAAGTTCTAGTAAATTGAAACTGTCACTCCAGTTTTCAGTAAGCATGGGTTGGTATAAGATTCTGACGGTATGATAACCTTGAAAAAAATATCACGGTTTCACAATTTCGCAGTATTGTGATTACTGCTCTAAAATATATTCTTTTTAAATGTTTGGGTAAAAAGCAAAATTTTTTCCCTTTGAACACAGTATATTTTATTCTGAGAAACATTTAAAATATTTTTGAACAGTCAACATGTCAGGCTAAATAAATCTAATTAATTATTGACTTCTGCAGTCCTCATTTATTTAAAAAACATTTTTTTTTACAATTTAAAACTGCATATTTGGATATCTTTTCTGCTGGAGATACTGTTGTCCAAAAAAGTAAAAAAAAAAAAAGTAGACAAAAAATCTTACTCAAAGAACGGTATTGCAGAAAATTTTGATGGTTTTGATGGTTTTAAAACCTTGACTTTCCAAACCGAAATATACCTTGAAAAAGGTTACCGCCCCATGCCTAGTTTTCAGTGTTAAAGCTTAGTTTAGTTCAGTTTAATTGAACTAACTAATTTTCACTGCTGCTGAAAGTCCAAACACTGAAGAGCAAATCCATCCTTTTTGCACTGAAAAGCAAAAACCTTGAGAGAAACCAGACTCACACTTCCTGTGCGGATCTGCAGTCTAGGCACTGGAGGCTGGAAAACACTGGACGTCCATCGTGGTGATCTGGCTGTCTCTATTCAAAGAAATCTATGTGTCAACTGTTGTGTATAATCTAAGCCCCATTCAGATGAATTTCTCATTAATTTTTACCATTGAGAAAAGCGTATTTGAGCTTAAAGACTCATTTTGACTAATTTCATTGGTTAATGTTGAATGTGATTTTTTAAAACAGTTTCACATAATGTACCAAAACAAACAAACAAGTGAGGTACATTTAGCACAATCAAAGCAAAATCGTGACTTAACAACAGAATAAATTCAGTCATTACTGTAAAAGTAGTAGTAGTACACTATTAAGTTTTTAGGTAATCCAAAAAGGGTTGCCAGGCAGTTTGAAATTGCTGATGACTGATGAGATTTGGGCTCCAGGGAACATATCCTCTCCAGTTGTATGACATGAAACAATTCACCCAACCGTGCTTAAAAAAATGGGGAGTCTGAGGATTTGCAATTTAATAGAATTGCTTTTTTTGCAAGAATCATGTGCATCAATAGAGGTGGTTGTTGGAAACTTGAAAGTGTTTAATGAATGTGAATTCTAAAATATAATTGAAGAGTGTATCCAGGATGCTTACCAGTTTCTTCTTCTTTTTTAGTTTTTTGAGCTTGTTTTCTGATTTGAGCATGTTTTAGCTGTCTTACTCTGGTTTTCCAACTTGTTTTCCTGTTTAAAAGAGCCCCAAGAAAACATCTTTAAACTACATAATGGACCTCCTGGAATAGGCTACAGGAGACAAGGCATTTTCTGAAAGGAAGTCCAAATAATATTCTTGCAGAATGCAAATAAATTTGCACTGAGAATTGCTCAGTGGTTAACACTGTTGCCTAACAGCAAGAAGGTTGCTGGTTCGAGTCTCAGCTGGGTCAGTTGGCATTTCTGTGTGGAGTTTGCATGTTCTCCCCGTGTTGGCGTGGGTTTCCTCTGGGTGCTCCGGTTTCTCCCACAGTCCAAAGACATGCGGTACAGGTGAACTGAATAAACTAAATTGGCCATAGTGTATGTGTGTAAATGTGAGAGTGAATGGGTGTTTCCCAGTAATAAGTTGGACAAGTTGATGGTGCATTCCAATATGTCAACCCCTGATGAATAAAGGGACCAAGCAGAAGTAAAATGAATGAATGAAAGATGCAAATAGTATTGGCGAGTGGCCTAGGGGTTAACAAATCAACATATAGCATGCTCATGGTGACCCGAGTTTGTTTCCAAGGTTTTTTCCTGTCTGTAAATCTCTACAGTACTATCATAATAAAAGTGAAAAAACTCTAAAAATAAAAAGTAATTATACACAAAAAAGGCAAAGAGATTTGAAATTTGAAATCAAACGTAATTAAATATTTTCTCAAAACTTTTCCATGTTGTGAAATTTCTTAAGTTGTGTTTCCTTGGGGGCACGGCATTTGGAGACCACTGGTTTAATATTTTCCATCAGGGGCACCACTTGAATCAAAAGTCTGAAATGTTCTGCTCCCTGTCATCTTCTGAAAGCAACTAAGCTTTGATCTTCCGAGCATCCCTGCGCTGTTTCAACCTCGACCTTACTTTTTCATCCAAATATATTTTCCTCATCAGGCAGCCGGGAGGTATCCCACACAGACACACACACATGCTTTATGCATAGCTAATGCACTTTGTAGAGGGCACAGATTTCAGAACAGCTCATATTATCAAACGTCTATAATCCAAAATATTAATGCTGTCAGAATACTTTTGTATGGCTGGAAATGCGCATCTGCCGGGTTCTGATGCAATAACAATTCTCCTTTCTGTTTGAAGTCTGGTTCAAGTGTAAACCTGACTTCTTTATCAAAGCCTTTCTTTTCTGTTTGAGAAGTGCTCTGACATTTGTAGACAACATCCTCAATGTTTTTTAAGTTAAGACTCAAACATGATTGTCTTGTTTCCTGCCTTGTTTACTTTTTGGGGTGCTTTTTTTTTTAGCTCTTCAGTCTAAAGAAAAGCCGTTAATGTATCATCAAAATTTAATAACATACTCTGTATCTCAAACAACTTATTTGTAATGTCACCTTAGCTTAAAAGGAATACATAGTGGAGTAAAGTGGAATACATTTCTAACATTTTTTCCAGTCATTTGCACAGTCATGCTGCCCTCATGTGCTATCGAAATGATGGTAAGTGCATGTTTCCTAGTGGGAAATTGGCCTTGAATGGCTTCACAAGTCGTATTAATGGCCGGAAAACTCTGAGGTAATTTTGATACCTGGGTTTCCGAGTTTGTGTGGGCCATAAACTTTAAACATGGCCGGAGGAGTTAACTATTTTTGTAGTGACTGTTAAATTGGATTAGTTATTTACACACCATTTATTTTACTTACTCTTGCTGTTACAGTCACATGTATGTACTGTATAGTGTTAATATAACTTCATAATTGTTAACAATGTCTCGATAATGAGGTGAAGCTATGCAAAAGTGATAGTAAATGTTATGTTTGCTAGTCAATTATATGCTTAATTTTTCTGTCTTTCTTTTGTGAAGATATTGGTTGAATGTCTCATACATTCAGACTTTAATACAGTTTCCCTGAGAAATATAAAAGAAAAACCTGATGTTCTCATGTCCTGCTTATATCTAACAGCAAAGCGCTTGTACACAACAAACTCATAATTACTAATAATTACAACCGAATGTGAAGGCAGTGTTAATCCTTCTTTAACAAGCTTAAGCTGCCTTGCTAGTTTTAATAGTCTCTTAGCCAGTCATGGTGGTCTATTGACTGGTTTTAGAGACATTTTAGGATTATTAAATGTCTTTACTTATTTTGAACAAGACATTTCATAGTAACTAAATATTTAAAGGGTTAGTTCGACTAAAAATCAAAATTCTTTTATAAATTACTCACACTCATGTTTTTTTAAACCTCTGAGACCTTCGTTTGTCTACAGATTGATAAATTTACAGATCTGAGAGCTCCCTTATTCTCCATAGACAGCAAAGGTCAACAAAAATATCTACTTTATTCAACAGTTTCTTCACATCTGTGTCAGTATAGGGCATGTGTTCACACGTGTTCATGTCGCATTCTGTCACACTGCTGGTGTGCACCTGTGCTTGATTTAAACATAGAAAGTCACACAAGGGCATCCAGTGTATACATCACTGCACATTGCTCATGAACATGTAAAATATACTGACACTGAGAAAAAGCTACTGTTGAATAAAGTCGTTTTTTTTTATGATCGCACAAAAGTATTCTCATAATTTTTCATAATATTCTGATTGAACCACTTTAGACACATGGTCTGTTTTAAGGATATTTGTTTTTGTATTTACAGAGGGGAAATAAGTATTCAACACGTCATGTTTTTTCCTGGGAATAATATTTCTAAAGCAGCTGTTGACATGGAATATTTTTTTTTGAGTCCTGATCGGGAGGTAACGTCTGATTCTGATCGAGTCTGAAACAGCAAGATCGGGCCTGATTTATGATCACTTGATAGGATCTGGACATCACTAATTTTGATTATTCTAGTAATGTAGATGTTCGACTGAAGCAGCTAATGTTAATTTACACTGATGAAGGATAGAGGGTTGCTGAAGAACTACTAAGAGTTTTCAGATGCTGTCTTGGCTTTCACTGCCTTTCTACAGCTCCCTTTCTTCATGTGTTCAATATGTTTTTCCTGCGTAATTTCATTTTATCATGAATAACTAAATTTGAACTAATCACATTTGTTTTCTTTGCATATAAGGATTTGTTATATAGATTGCGTATATAGATTTGATATATGGTTGTTACCAACATCTGGGGAAAATTTCAAGTCAACAGTACCTTTAGAAATATGGTATCTGAGAAAAATATTGACGTGTTCAATACTTATTTTTCCCACTTTATCTGAACTTTGAATCAGTTGGGATTGTTGTTGTCTATGGAGGATGAGGGAGCTCTTGGATTTCATCTAAAATATTTTAATTTATGCTGATTAACAGTATTTTTAGGGGCTTGGAACAACATGGGTGAGTAATTAATTAATAATAAAAAAATATATTTTTGGGTGAAAATATCAATTTAAAATGCAGATCTGTGACTTATGTAATAAGGCCTACTTATGTACTTATGAATTACACTGAACACAACACAATGCATTGCAGTGCACTGGGGCTTGAAGGTTTCGTTTAAGGGACCAGTTTTCTATTTTATAAGTCAGCATGGCATAAATCACTGCTTGTGTCACTGGCTATCAACTCTAACACTCCTAACTATCATCTACGCTTAGTCAAATGTGAGTATTTATGACCTCTTTTTCTGGCTTTCTCTTTCTTTCCCAGCTTGCTGAGTTCAGTATCCTGCAGGATCCATTACAGCGGCATTTATTTCTCATTTATTCCTTATCCAAGTAGCATCCAAAAAGTCCATGCATGCTTCCTTTCATTATCGAGAAGGAAAATATGAACCTTGGATGGCAATTCAAATGTCCGGATCATTGCGAACAACATTTAAAAAGGCTTGCTAATTTGCACGCACATAAACATTCAAGCCTATTTTTTTTTAAACAAGTTTCGATTTTATTCCATTCTTAATTAAAGCTCTGTCAACACGTCATCTCAAGAAACCACACTTACAACATCTAGAGGAAAAATGACCATTGGCTGATGCCGAAAAGGTTTATGATTGAGTGAGAGGTGCTGCTGTGGGTTGTTTGAACCTGAGCCTAATGACGTGGGTTAAAAAGAGAAGCTCATGAGTGTTTTCGCTGGTGTCTCGCAGTGGATTTTAACACAAGTAAGGGCTTTAAATAGCACCATTAATCTGGTTTGCCATCGATGAAATGGCTTGAATCAATTCATCATTCGCACAGGCACACAAGCACACACCCGTCTCTGGCACCGGTAGTTTGCGGAGTGGCTGCTGAAGGCAAAGAGAACAAAGAGAAAAATGGATCGGGACAAGTCCGGAAAATATGAGCGAACAGAACAAAGAGCGGGAAGGAGAGTGATGGCCATGTGGTGACGAATTCTCTGAAAAGACCAGAGCAATATTGATTGATGGAGGGCCAGATAGAAAGGTGGAGGTGTTTTTAAACAACTCATTGTGATGAGCAATAGTCACCTCAGGAAATGGGCTTCAGTATTGATTGCCAAGAGAAAGACTACAGGCAGTTTTTGTTTTTTTCTTCCAACTTTTTTTTTTATGGCAGTACTGCCATCACACTGCTACCACTGCTTTGGTCTCATGGAGGCATTTAGTTTTTATTTAATGTCTTTTTAGCCTTCTAATGTGTTTTTCTTTATGTTGATGTTTAGGTGAAAAAAATAAGCAAAAAATCATGCAGCGTTGCATTATATTGATAAGCAGTGAATGTAAAGACATTTTTAATGTTTCATAAACTTTATTCTGCTCCCCCAATGATGCACAAGGTTTACTTAAGTGTATTGTTTGTTAGTTTAACATGTATATTGTGAAATTTGCCATGTATATTTGAAGAGTTCAGATGCAAAAACCTAAAAGTGCTGTCTGAAATTTCCATCGAAAATTATAATTTTTCTCAGCCTCCTTTGTTTTTGTTAAGATATTTTACTTCAAAGATTAGTAAAGGAATTTATTTTTTGCTAAAAAATATGATGTTATTGAACATACACACAGGAGCCTGATAAAAATGCTGATTTCAGAGGAAATTTTCAGACGGCATGTGGAGGTTTTTGCATCTGAACTCTTCATTTTTTAATGAAGCAACAAACACATGTAAACTGCAGAATATATGCGTTTAAGGCACATTTATGCATCATGTCATATCACATAGCTCTTATGGTGCGTTTCCACTACAAAATCAAATCTATGCTCAGTGCTTCTGGCAACGCTACAAAGCCACTGCTCTAGGGTGTGTCAGATTTATAGATGAGCATGCCTATTTTAATCAGGCAGAAGACAGTGCCATTATACGTTTATCACACGTGCAAGAAATGATTAATGCATAAACAAAGGTATACATGGTTCAAAAAGTTTGTCTAAACCGAAACTGTGCACTGTAAAACCCAAAAAGTTAAGGTAACTCAACATTTGAGGAAACCGATTGCAACAAATAATTTAAGTTTAAAAACTAATGCCTATGAGTACAGTGAACTTAATCCATTTGAGTAAATGAAGCAATAAAACCCAATAAATGAAGAGAACTCAAACCAACTGAGTACTGTAAAACCCAATAAGTAAAGTCAACTCAAACTGTTTGAGGAAACCGATTGCTGCTAACCATTTGAGTTAAAAAAAAAAAAAACTGGACGACTGTAGGGTGAAGAAATTATTTTAATCTGACAGTGCCTTGCGATGCCATTCCTGCAATTATGCTTCTCTATGGCCACTATCACCTCCAAACTCTTTATTGGTTAAGAAACCAGACCATCACTCAGTGAAGAGTTCATCATTGTGTCTAATTCAATGCACTCATCAAAGGCTGCTCAGCTATTACTGGATTATGTCTCCAAGTGAGTGAGTTTATTCTACAGAAAATCAATGATCTGTTTAAGAGCACATGCACTTGTCGGGTGTTAAGGGTTTAGCCTGCTGTGTGTTTATCCAGTGTGTGTGATGTATGCCTGGCCGACAGTGGCCAGCATGAAGATACGGGTCATCGAAAGCCAAACTCAAAGGACACACCGGCAGACTCATCCCCCTCCCCCCTCCTCTTTTTCTTCCTCATCGGCTTCTTTTTCTTTGTTTCTGCTTTGTGTACATTTGAGGCGACTTCCTTGTCTTGGCGGATCTGCCTCTCCCGGGGTCTTGATAAGGGATCTGGGTGGTCTGATGAGGTGCCAGCGTGATTAGATTAAATTTATTATCCGCTTTCCACCAGACATGGGGGAAGAAATGAGGCGCTATCGGAGCAGACGACACTTTTGGAAGAGACTAATCTCACATATAAATAATGTAGTCTCCATTGCGTCCGCATACACGGATGGCTGAAGGCTTGTTGATGGATCAAAGACTTTTTGATCAAATCTATTAATTTATTCATAATATGATTAAAAACATTCATCATTTTTATTAAAAATGCTGTTAATGCATGCAGTGATTGGAGTACACTTTGATAATGAGTGTGCATGATTTTAAGAAAAGTTTTAAATGTAAATATATTTCAAATAAGTCATGCTCTTTTATAATCTAAAATGCACTACAGCTTTTTGGTCAAAGCGACTAGTATAATCAATTAAATAAATTCACATTGAACATGCAAAACATGCACAATGTTTGCACATATTTGTTGGCAAACCGAGCTCTCTGCTATTCACATGGTCGCCCACTAAAGCTAACTGCGCCCGGTTAGGACCTGGATGGCAGACCACTTAAGAAAGCTAGATTGCTGCTATACTGGTGTTAGTGAGACCAGCAGGGGGCGATCAACCTGTGGTCTGTTGGGTCCTACCGCCCCAGTATATTGATAAGCTCTATACTGCTCAGTAATTGCTGACTTTTGGATGAGACGTTAGACTGAGGTCCTGACTCTCTGTGGTTGTCAAAAATCCCAGGATGTCCTTCAAATAAGAGTAGGGGTTTATCTCTGGGATCCTGGCCAAAATTTGCCCACTGGTCATCCCTTTATCATAACTGACTTCATCACCTAGTCTCCTTTCTACCAATCAGCTGGTGTGTGGCATTCGGTTTGGCATAATATGGCTGCCGTCGTGTCATCCAGGCGGATGCTGCACACTGGTGGTGGATGAGGAGCTTCCCCCTAATAATGTGCTTTGAGTGTTTAGAAAAGCGCTATATAAATGTAAAAATTATTATTATAATAATAATAATAATAATAATAATAATTATTATTATTATTATTATTATTATATTTGTGTTGGTGCTAAATGCATTTGAGGCATATTAAATTAATTATTATGAGTATTTAAATAAACATTTATAATTATAACATTTATATTGAAATCAGTATAGTTTCTGTTTGTTTTATACTTGGAATTAAAAAAAGATATGACTCAATGTTTTTTTTGTTTTTTTAAATGTTTTTTTCTCGAAAGTATTTTTATTAAATAGTACATATAAAATGTTAAATGCAATTAAATATTTTATTTTGTTAATATAAAAAGTAAATGCATTAATATTTTAAAATAAACTTATATAAAAAATAAGAATAAGGATGTGCACACTCACATTCCTGTTCAAGATGAACAAAGATGTACATGACCACATAATGTTTTTAAAGGAACTAAAATTGCAACTTTTTGGTACAAATTATCCAAAACCAAACCAAAACCATATTTTTCCGTGTCCACTTCATGGATTTTTATGTTCCAGTAATTTCATGCTTCTTGATAGAAACCACAGCAAATACTAGCACTGGTTTTAATGTTGAGATGTAAGAAGTCTTTGTTTTCCAGCATAGCATTAGCTTGCATTGAGTTTTGCTCTTTACTTGTAAGAAGCTTGGTTGAAAATCTGCAGGATTTGGCTTTGGGTCCACAAGTGAACATTGTCAAAAGATTGTCCAAAATACACAAACGGGGAGAACTTTTGGCATGAATATCACTCGACTAAAGTGTCAATCAACCATCTAGAGCTGTCGGCCATTAGAAACACCTCACAATCCATCCTTTAATTAATTTTCAGATTTTCTCCCTGGAGGGACGCCGGTTAAGCGTAGGTGATTTGATTATATGTCACCTTTTGTTTGTCAAGGACTTGAATACGAGCCCAAAACCCCGATGAATTTCCCCCAGTAGAGTTGAGCTCCCTTGTCCAATGCAGACAGAAAAGTCTCCAAAACAATCCATTAAACATCTACTCATGGATTTGCTTTCTTTTTACTTTTAGAAGTACTGCAGAGATCCTCAAACAGACCATCTGTTTAATTTGCTCAGAGAAAGTGTTAATGATTGTAATCAGAGATGTTCTTAAATATTTACAGCACTTAATAGCTAATAAATTACAATCTACCTTTGATACAGACAAACTGTTGCCATGTAGAAGATTAGTTCTTGTGTTTCCTGGCATGGTCTACTAGTGCAATACGGACTGTTGAGTAATTCACAATGGATAAGCACACTTTTAAAAAAATCTGAGAGATATGCTAATTTTGCAAAATGTGTCAAAAATGTTATATAAAAGTCATCATTATACCAAAATACCTCTATTACATAATACACATTATTATTATTATTATTATTATTATTACTACATGTACTAATATAAAGTATATATTGGAAATCGTAATTATATGCAAAATGTAATTATATGTTATATTCATGCAATATTTGTTCAGTCGATTCCCTTTCAGCTGTAACCCAGTACTGGGAAACATCCATACACATTCATTCACACACATACACTACGGCCAATTTAGTTTACCCAATTCACCTATAGCGCATGTCTTTGGACTGTGGGGGAAACCGGAGTACCCAGAGGAAATCCATGCCAACATGGGGGGAACATACAAACTCTAAACAGAAATGCCAACAAAGCCAGCCGGGACTCAAACCAGCGACCTTCTTGCTGTGAGGCGACAGTGCTAACCACTGAGGACCTTGTGGCCCCAGCATGCAATATTCATGTCATAATTATAGATTTCTTTTCTTCTTCAAGTTTAACTAAATTGTTATTTTTTTAATTGTAGTGAGGACCTTTAAGTTTCAGTGTAAACTAAAAAGCTATTTCTGCTGTGTGATAGACTTTTTATTATCCACATAAATTGATATTGTTATATTAATATTGTATTATTTATTGCCCGGCCCTATTTAAGCCCAGCGTTTACCTACTATAGGTGCCATTTACACTAATGTATCTTTGTTTTAGAACATGTGTATTGTTGCAACCCAGGTTCATTATTGATAACTTACCCCTGTTTAAATTTCTGGAGAGCGTCGAATATGTCCCAGGACCTACGTTTTTTTTTTTTTTTTCAATTTTTGTTCAGTGAACCCACCAGAGGCCACTGTGTACGCTTTTTCAAATATCAAATTTCTCTCGCGAGTATCATTCGCACCTGCTTTTCTCACGTAAATAGCCCAGAGGCCGCTGTCGACTGAATAACCAAACTACCAATAAACCACCACACCCCCTTCCCTAAACTCAAACGATAGTGTTTTCAAAAGCACAGATTGACCCGATCACCCGCTTCCCTAAACCCAGTCGATAGTATTTTCAAAAGTGATCCAGAAGGCTTTTACCATGTTTTCCAATCTTGCCATGTTCTCTCCCTGTTATCTACTGATTATTTAGTTTTTTGCCTTTTTTATTTTTGTTTTACCTGCTTTCTGGAACCATTCCTTGCCGCAATTGAACCCCGTCATCGTGGTCAACTCAACTCTGCGTCTGAAGTTTGCCGACACACACGACGAGCCACTGAGCAAACTGTTACAGTGGAAAAGCCACCTACACGAAGGTAATTGGTCAGCTGGTACTGCTAAAATAAACAGAAGTCATTGGCGGCATCATACTGCCCCTTAGTGGTTCGTTTTAAAGACCAAATGCAGTTATACATAGCTCTAGCTACATAATTTGCGCTCTCCAGAAATGTATGCAGGTACTTTTTTACAATGAGCCTTTGTTGGTATTTTTTCTGCTACACCTGGCATCCACACTACTCTTGCACCTTTGACCCATGAAACAAAGCATTTTAAAAACAATAAAGACCCTGGTTTTATTTGGAAATGCTGCGTTTCCTGTTTTAAGAAATAATGTCAAAATGTAGTGAGTTCTACAGTAAAACAAGCTAAGTAATAAACCAATGATTTAAATCCATTCTTATTTCAAAGCGAAAGCTAGTTTATTTTGCTTGTTTTAAGTAAAAACTTATTTAATTTTGGCTTATTATTCCTGGAAACAAGACCATATTTTTACTTTATTAGAAAAAGCTTGGTTTAACAATTTTTAGATATTTGTACTGAAAACAAGACAAAGCTCGAAGTAAAAAAGGTATTTTTTGCAGTGCTGAAACAAAATAAAAATGCCAGTCTAAACTAGGAGTATTTTCTTTTTAAAATGATGTTTTAAAACAGAAACACACTCTCTCTTAAGTTTACCTTCCTGTATTTCCTGTATTGAAAAACCCCAAAACAGTTTGTGATCTAACAAGAAAAACAGTCTTGTCACGATTTAGACCCTTTGCGACACTTTCCACTATGCATGTGCTCCCTGTTGAGTTCATTAGCCTCAGAGGCTTTAGTACTGAGACTAGTACTGTTTTAATGATCACTTCAGACTCCACTTTCTCTCTCTGTGCTTTGATATGACTTTGTGGTTCTGGTAGCAGCCGCTTTCTCCTGCTAAGCGGCCTTCGTTTTTCCATATCGCAGACCATTGCTAACTCAAATAATGAAGCTCATTAAAGTCAACTGGAAGCTTAGACTCTGTAACGCTGGAGACAGTAAGGTTCTGTCTGCTCTTTGAGCAAAGCTTGGGTGGTGTGGTGACAGTGTTAGTGATGTTACGTCAGAGAATCATTAATGGAAAGAATTAGGTTTTCACTGTAGTAAGTATTATGCTATTAGTGACCGCATTTCAGCTTCAAAGATAGTAAGAACTGCACATGTTAGCACTTCAGTGATTTATTTTGAAGATAAAAATGGGCTCTTCAGGCATTAAAACAATAAAAGTGCAATATGGCATTAAGTAGATTTTCCCCTAGCATTTTTACCATGATGTATAGAAGATAGTCATTCAGTGTGGAATTGTTTATATACATAAATACATTGGCAGGTATATTAAGAACACAAATTATTTGATGACATACTGTAACAAAAGCGCATGTCAAAATAAGTACCACATGATTATAATATTATTGCTTTTTTTGCCTATTTATTTATTTTTTTGTTAAATTTTGTTCTAATGTGTGCATATGAATACATATAAAATACACTCACTGGCCACTTTATTAGGTACACCTGTCCAACTGCTAGTTAACACAAATATCTAATCAGCCATCCAGATGGCAGCTACAGTACTCACTGCATTTAGGCATGTAGACATGGTCAAGTTGATCTGATGCAGTTCAAACTAAGCATCAGTATGTGCAAGAAAGGCAATTTAAGTGACTTTGAATGTGGCATCTACTGGGATTTTCATGAACAACCATCTCTACGGTTTACAGAGAATGGTCCAAAAAAGAGAAAATATCCAGAGAACGGCAGTTCTGTGGGTGAAAATGCCTTGTTGATGAAACTTTGGGCCCATTAGTACTTATTGAGCATTGTGTCAACCGATCTGAGTATTGTTTGCTGACCATGTCCATCCCTTTATGACCACAGTGTACCCATCTTCTGATTGCTTCTTCCAGCAGGATAACACACCATATCTTAAAGCGTGAATCATCTCATACTGGTTTGTTAAACATGACAATGAGTTCACTGTTCTCAGATGGCCTCCACGGTAACCAGGTCCTCAATCAATAGAGCATCTGTATGGTGGAGCGGGAGATTTGCATCACGGATGTGCAGCCAACAAATCTGCAGCAACTGCGTGATGCTATTATTTCAATATGGACTAAAATCTCTGAGGAATACTTCCAGTACCTTGTTGAATCTATTCCATGAAGGATTAAGGCAGTTCTTAACTTGACCCAACCCGGTCCTAGTAAGGTGTACCTAAAAAAGTGCCCGCTGAGTGTATATACTTTGCATCATACACTCTGTTAACATGCCTAGCTATTGACTATAATGCTAAATATATATGATAACCTGTATGAAGATAGATCTTAGAGTAATATTAGAAATATTTAAGTTATATTGAGCATATATTATATATTCAGGCTATATGTATTTTCTTGTTGCATATATCATATATTTGTTTGTTACACTGATTGGCTTTAGATTTGAATTTCTTCACTTTACTCATGGTGGAGCAAGAACAATCAGTGTTTCTTACAACGTAATTAATGAATTCAAATAAATTCAGTGGAACCCAAACCCCCTCTCAAAATCCCAGAGGTAGAGAGTCTGTTTGGAAACGGTTGTCATGGAGATGACTTTGATGAGGAGCAAAGGACTACATTTTGAAATGTTTGCACTGGTCTGTCCTTATTTATAAGGTCTGCTAGTTTAATGCAACTGGGCACTGGAGAGTAATGCAAGGCTTTAAAACTGTGATATTTGCTATGGATGTGTAGAAAAATCACTAGAAAATTGCATCTAAATTATGTCTATGTAGATGCTGTCAATGAATTCAGATGCATTATTTATTTACTAGTGGATTTTTTTTATTAGTGTTAAAGATGCACTACTGTCTCTTGTTTTCACAGAGGCAGCATTTATTTAATCCAAAATATAATGGTAAAAATAATATTTACAATGTAAAATAACTCTTTTATATTTCAATACATTTTTGTTTTATTTTTATGATAGCAATGCAGAATTACTCCAGACTTTAGAGTCATACAACCCTTCAGAAATAATTATATACTGGTTTGGTTTGCAAGAAAAGAAAATGTCCAACCTTTGGAGCAGTAATGTAAATTGTGGGAATATTTCTGTCAAACTACACTAAGCAGACCCCAAGTTCTTAAATACTTTGATTTGGGCTCATTAGTTTGACGTAGTGATGCTTTTGGCAAAAGTGAAACTCAAATAATTTCAAATAAAACTTTCAAGATTTTATTCTGCCTGTTAGGCTTAAAAAAACATCTGAGGCTTTCTGTTGAGGCTCATAAGTATGACATTGTCGCCCCAGTGCACACAGTGATATCTCTGAGCTTTATATTGTGTGTATACATGATCTGTTAAGCACACAATGCTTACTAAGACTACATCAGTGCAGAGTGTGGTCTGGCAAATTCTTGCCTCATCCAAACAGTTGATTTGACGTGTACACTGCTGAGAACTACCTCAGAAGTAGTGTTTAAGAATATTCATTCATTCATTTTCTTTTCGGCTTAGTCCCTTTATTAATCTGGGATCGCCACAGCAGAATGAACCGCCAACTTATACAGCACGTTTTTACGGAGCGGATGCCCTTCCAGCCGCAACCCATCTCTAGGAAACATCCACACACACACTCATTCACACTCATACACTACGGACAATTTAGCCTACCCAATTCACCTGTACCACGTCTTTGTACTGTGGGGGAAACCAGAGCACCCGGAGGAAACCCTATGCGAACGCAGGGAGAACATGCAAACTCCACACACTGTCCTTATTTTAATTTGTGACGATGAGCAATAAGACATTAAAAGCGGAAAGCTGCACTTTCATTTTGAATGGTGACACCCACAGACGTCATAACCAAAAATAAATCAGAGGTAAGACATTCTTTTGCTTAAAAATTGGCTTATGCATTAAGCTTTACATTATAGGAAGAAATAACATATAAACCAGGACTGCTGTTCCGTCGTTTCCTAACGGATAAACAGCACTTGTTAATAATTATCATGCTTTCACTTTCGTATTTGACATGAAATGCACATTTACTGTCAGGAATGGTGACATCCTGCCCTACTCATAATCCTCTACTCATATAGCCGTATATAAGCTTATTACATGTCCATAAAACACTGTAATATAGCCTGGCTCAGATCGTATTGCTTTTTTTCACTATAATCAATCCCCGTTTTTGAGTTGAGACCACCTCATTTAAGCGATCTCAGATCGATTGATTTGGCGCGGATCTGAGCGTGATTGCTAGATTTACATATGCCAAACTAAACGCGCTAACTGGGGAAATGTGCCAGGTTCCAAAACAAAAGTCTAGGTTTGAAAGCACACTAAGATGTCATAACTGATCAAATTTCTGTAAATATTTTTACAAAGAGCAAAACTAGTTTTAATTTGTGAATAACTTGGCAAATGAACATGGAATAAGTGGTATATTCAATGGTTGTGAGTTAAAGGATTTTGAATGCACTTTGCAGAGGCCTTCAAATTGTGCATTTAAAATCCTTTAACACCAGGCAGTCCATTGATTATACCTTACTTATTTAACAGCCTAAAACAGATAAAAATCCAATTAAATATTTGTCAGTTATGACATGTTCAATCTCCTAGTTAGGGTTGTCACAATACTGGAATTTGGGACCAATCTATACTGAAATTTTAAAAACGTCCATTTCCTGCTAACAATTAAGCACTATTGAGCACGTTCTTAAACGCCGCTAATTTGCCATTGTGTTCACATGCTCAATGGAAATGACTGTGATTGGCCATGAAGGTCATCAGTTTACCAAACTCACCGCTGTTTACAGAGTGCACCACTGTAGCACTGTAGCATTTTAAAGCCGCAATTCATCAGCGGATTGCTTAAATGTCAGCTTATAGACAAACTAGCTGATCGAAACGCTACAGTGTCCCTGGATCTATGGTTACATTCAGTCAACAGCAGTGAGTTTGGTAATCTGATGAACTTCACGGCCAATCACAGTAATTTCTGTTGAGCATGTAAACCCAATGACAAGTCAACGGTGTTTAAGAACGTTCTCAATAGCACTAAAATGTTAGCGGGAAATAGAAGTTTTTAATATTTCAGTATTGATTGGTACTAAATTCCAGTATGGTGCAACTTCACTGCTAGTCCTTGCTTTGAACGAAAGCTTTCAAACAAGACAAATAAGAAACTAGTCCTACACATAGGAGCAGGTTGAGGACAAAAACTCTAAGAAATGTCTTAAAATACAATATTTGAGCAAATGTTTTTAGGTGTGGTAACGTAGTATAAGCACAATAATTGACTCCAGTCTGTTGAATTGTGATAAGGCTTACCCGATGTGTAATGGCCACTCCGCTTCCCATCACCACTTTTTTTTTCTAAAGAATTTAATGGCCCATCGCCTGTTATTTTTTCACGTACCTTACCACTTATGACACAATTAAGTCTGAGATCAATTGAAGTGAGGTAAGTCTCTTGTTTGGACTTATATATGTGAACCACCAACACCACGTTGTCTCTGTCTCCCAGGCGAATGGATGTAGGAAGGCTACATTGTGATGGTAAACATACCGTCTGAAAGCAAAGGGACCCCCAGCTGGGGTCATACACATAACCACATTGTACGTGAATTGACTCCTCATGTTGGATTAGCTGGTTAAATACTGTGATCCTTTCCCTCAGACGCACAATTGTGACATTTAATGCATTTGAATGCGCGTCTCGGAAAGGGCCACCATGGTCCTTTCAGTGTCCGCCAGCTCCTTTTACCCACACCGTTCACTGCGAAGATCTCAACGGCATGCTTGGCAACCCTGAAAGCGTCCACTTAAAATGCCCCATGCGGAAGTATCGAGACATCCCTTGTTTGGTGAATGCACACTATTGTGTATCGTAGACATCGAGCGAGGCTGATAGAAAAGTCATCAGTACATGCAGCTTGGTGCAATGTATTTACTTGGCTGCAACTGCCAAGAAATGTTTGAGAGAGACAGAGAGAGAAAGAGAGAGAGAGACAGTGAGAGGGTGTTTGGCAAGAAAAATAAATGCACTGGGATCCAAAACCAAATTTTTTTGGTCTATTTTCCAGAGACTGAATTCCAGCTCACGAGATCAGGATAAAAAGGAGTAAGGGAACTTGTGGAGAACTGAAGAATGGGGGATAAAAATGGAAAATAGAGGGGTATGGGGTCTGATAGAGGCTGAAATAAAAATAGACTCTGGATGGAGATGGTGTCTTGATGAGGGCCGCCCGCTAACCTCTCAGGCGCCACACTCCAGGCTCAGGCGGGCCCCAGGAGTGGGAGGGGTCCAGACCACAAAACCATCTGGTTGCTGTGGCTGTTGTACCTCTCTGCTTGGGGGTCTACAGCTACTAAGGGGGTTTGGGATTGTTTTACACCCCAAAGATAGCTGTACACTCTTAAAAATAAAGGTCCTTTATTGACATCTGTGGTTCCATTAATATTCTTTTACGTATTTCAAACCTTCCCATTTTACAAATGAAAATTCTCTTTTGGCATTGTCGCAAGAGTGAACTTTTCATTTGGCTTTTTTGATATTTAAAGTGGAAAAAAGTTCTTCAGATTTTGAATATGTTGTTCATACAAGTTTTCACTGTCTGATACAATCCTGCTTTGCAAAATTTATTTTTTAAGCAAAGTATAATGATCAGTCAACATCAACAAGATTAAACAGTTCAACAAGAAATCATACATTAATGGAGGTAACTTGTTAACAAAGGTTTGGCAGTGGATTCATGCCTCAAATTGTCTTCTTAACCAATCACCAACTCCCTAAAAGGAGACCAGCCCTCTAGCACTGTTCTTGTTTTATCAAACCCACCTTCTCTCCATTTCTTGCGTCCACTTAATAATAACCCTCTCTTCCCTAATAAATTGAATCGGGAGGTCCAATCACTTAATCAAAATATTACAGAGACGGTACCCTAATTTTCCCTAAATCATCGTAGGATGCCTGATCAACCTACCTACCTGTTCACTGTTTATCCTCCTACTTCCCTTCCCCTTCTTCCCAATGTTCCCCTGCCATCCTACAATAAAGTCTAGCTCAAAGTGTGGCGTGGTCCATGCTGGTAAAACTGAACATAGTTTTAACTCTTTCCTCGAGGTTCTCTGGTTTCTTCAACAAGTCCAAAGACTTGTGGTATAGGTGCATTGGATAAACTAAATTGGCCATAGTGTATGAGTCTGTGTGTGAATGAAAGAGTCTATGGGTGTTTCCTACCACAGGGTGTTCACAAGAGAGTGCACTCTTAGTGCTGGGTTGCAACTGGAAGCGCATCTGTGGATTAAAACATATGCCAGAGTAATTGGTGGTTCATTCCACTGTGGTGACCCCTGATAGATCAGGGACTACATATGCCAATAAAGGGGCTTTTTTTAGGAGTTGTCAAATTTAGTTCTGTAAAAGGCTGTAGATGCAGAGAGGAGAAGTCTTTAGGAAAGTCTTCCTAACCTAGTTTCAAAGAGACGTCACAGAGGAACGGTCCAACATTTGATTAAAGAGCCTTTACGGTTCTTGACAGTGACCCAGCAGGCTGCAAATGGATAAAATGAGTCAGACTGATACTCATGACATTCGAGCAGGCAAAAAAGGTCCGACGTAGCATCAGTTTCTGTACCAAGGGGTCTGTTCCAAATGACACAACCTAGCGGGATGCATTGACCCCATCAGCTGATGACTTCATCACTTATAAAATTGCTTCTTATAGGAAACAGCTAAAGGAAAACATTGTTTGATCTGCGTTCAAGAAAACGTCACATTAGATAAGCTTTTAATCAGAAAAAAAAATGGTTTTTGTGGATGAGTAAATAAGAGTCTTTCACTTAGGTTTTAGTGACGTGAGACATTTATTTACTCCATTAGGGCATGCCAGGTAGTGTTAGAGAGTTTGCAATTAACTTCAATGCAGCAGGGAAATGCAACAGAACTGTATATGCTTCCTCATATGGAATGCATTTAAAGGAAAAATATTTTCATAACAGTTGGAAATTTTAGATTTTAAGTGGATTAAGGAGGCTGTATGCAGTTTTTTCTCTCCTCTTTTCCAAGGGACATCTGGATCCTGTTAGCTCTCTATGGACAATATTTCATTTTTCACTGTATGTCATCTTGACACTGCTTCTTTTGATTGTCTGTATGTGTTTAAAGAGCAACTGCTGTATTTTTATAACACATGTACAGTATATAAAGCTCATTTGATATAGAGACTCAGACATACTTACTCGCACGGGTGTTTATATCACAGTTGATATTTAGCCGCACCATGTGTTTCGTAACATCAATTTTTTTTTGCAGGTGGGTCGTTAGCCTAATGTTCAACCCCCAACCTGTAGGACAAGTACATACACATATACTCTACAAACAATTTTGCTTACCCAATTCACCTATAGCACATGTCTTTGGACTTGCGAGGGAAACCGCAGTACCTGAAGGAAACCCACTCAAACATGAGAAGAACATGCAAACTCTACACAAAAATGCTAACTGACCCGACCGGGGTCTGAACCGGCAACCTTCTTGCTGTGAGGCGACAGCGCTACCCACCGTGTCACATTTTTACGTTTTTAAAAATGCAGATTAGCTGATGAGCTATCAGAAAATTCATTCTGCAGTTCTGCAACCATACTGTGGACTCTGGCAGGTAAACAGTATGTCCCTCAAGAACTATAAGCTGCCTAGTGGAGCCACCTTTAAATTTTAATCTTAATTTATCATTCCAGCACATCCCTCAAATGCTTAGTTGGACCTCTGAGACTTAAGAAATTTAAGGCCAATGCATCTCCTTAAACCTTTCGTCATATTTATTAAACCATTCCTTACATCGAGTGATGAACATTTTATGTGGCCAAAACCACCATTGTCACATTCATGATATTTAGGTAGGTTAGCACATAAAAACTCTATGTCCATGTGAATGGCTTGACCCAGGTTTGCCAGCATTTGTCTGGCATTTGTTAGTAAGTGGTACATGAAGAGCGGGTGAGGGGGTTTTCCGGCAAACAGTATGTGAAGAGGGAAGGGCAGCCCAGATTCAAGGTGTCAGGCCAGGAATGTCCCGGTGCTCCCTATGGCCAGTTCGCCCCTGCCTGATCCCCTTGCCATAACAATTAATCCAAAATCACTCTTAAGATTGATGTCTTTTGTTTTTGATTAAGAGAACTGGTTGCTTGATTGCCATCTAACATACGCAAACCTTAACCTTTTTTAGAAGATAGACAGCAACATTTACTTAACTAGTGACTAGTCGTAAAGTTTTGGCTCATCTAGACATATAAAGCTTGTATATAAATTATCCAAACCCACTGATAGTGTATTCATGGCATTGCGCACATGGTTATTACACAGTGTTATTACTTGATATTTCATAAGCTCATCGTCAAAAAGTAACCCAACATCATAGCTTCTGTGGTTTTTACCTTTTTATACTTGCAAATGTATTCTCTTAGATCTGACCTGAAAGGTATTGATGATTTCTACCTTGGTTATTCACATTACGTGCAATCTAATAAGCAGTGCTCTAGACAATAGTTAGGATGGAGTGTCTGTTTTTCTGCCTTTTCCCCTTTCAGTGGGTTATTTGATTAATGTGGATGGTTTTGGTTGTTTTAAACACTCCAGAAAGCACTTACTTCATTTTACTTTGTGACGCTTGGCTGGTGTCCTTTCTTACACTGTTGGTCTTGTTCAGGAATATCTGTCACCATCTGCAGTCTTCTGCCACCTCTCTTATGAGTTCTCCAACTCAAACACTGAACTGTTTTCACTGTCTTTCTGTTTTCCCCTTTGCACCTTCTTAAAAAACCTCGCAAACCGCAGGATGGCAGTCTGTTTCATTATTGCAAATTCTTGAATGAGCTTTGTGAACATTTAGCATGCTACTCCCATTGAGTATATGCAGCAAAGGCCACAGTATAATGAGTTTCCCTGGAAGGCAGGCTGAGTTTGTGGACTAGATGTGGCTTCACCAAACTGGGGGTTTTGTTTGCCTAAATATTTAATTACCAAAGTGAGCCCTCATTTCTAACTCGGGACACCAATCATTTTGATATTTGAGAGTTGAGTGTACCATCTCTTGAAGAAAAGCAGTGGGGACGATGACTTTATCTTCAGGCAGAAGTTAAGACCCTCTCATCTGGTAGCAATCTTTCTATAAGCCCGCTTCAGCCAACCACAGGCCAATTCATCAGAAACTGTCATCTGCCTTTGGAATGGTGAAAAAAAAGTGAATGGATGTGGGCAGGACGTTGAGTGTAAACGTGGGGAGTTATCGATGATCTTTTAAAATGGAAAAACACCAACTCAGCGTTTGCCATTTGCATGTAATTGCTTTAGGATGAAGCTGATGCGGGTCTGGATTTGTGAATGCAGCATGTTTATTTTAAGACAAACTCAACCTCTTTAATGTGACGTGGAACCTCTGGTCAGCAGTAACTGTCTGCTCATTATTCTTAAGAAAACAATGGGTTGTGAGGGTAATGAGTCTAATTTAGACCCGCAGTAAGCGTGGAGTTGATTGGGTCGGCCTTTTCATGTTGGACAGACTGTCACCATGCTCTGTTTGGTTAGAGTAGAACTAAATTGCTCACGGATTGCAGCGGCTCCTGAGAAAACAGTGTGAATAGGTGCAGGCCTTGATGAATGGCATACAGAAGATCAAAGGTGGGATCCTTTTTATTTACAGATCCTGTTCAGCATTTCTCCTAAGTAGGATTTACAGATCTTCTACAGATTTTGTCTCCAAGAAGTAATCACTGAAAGATTGGTTGACTTATTTATTTAATTATTTGCTTAATTGGTAATAATTTCATTTAAGACTTAAATTGAAATCACTTAATTCATGTTTATGAAAAAAATCAGTAATAGTGGTATGGCAAACAAAATTACTTCTTAATGTTTTTAAGTTTAGCTTTAAATAAATGTAGAATTAGGGAAAATATAAATCTAATAGCATAAATCTTGAATATTGCCCCATAAAAGTACAATACCAGCTATAGTAATGTAATGTGATGTGTGTATTTATATAGCTCATCTATCATGCATAGCGATACACCCAAATTGCTTCAAAGTCATGAGGGGGGTCTGCCCACACCACCACCAGTGTGTAGCGTCCACTTGGATGATGGCAAGCCAGCCACTGGACAACGGTGCCAGTGTGCTCATCACACACCAGCTATTGGTGGAGTGGAGTGTTAGATCCAATGATTGGGAGGCCATGATCGATAAGGTCCAATAAAGGGAAGTTGGCCAGAACACCAGGGTTACACCCCTACTCTTGTTACGAGAAGTGCCATGGGATTTTTAATGACCACAGATAGTCAGGACCTCGGGTTAACATCTCATCCAAAAGACGGCGCCCACTAACAGAATAGCATCCCCTTTACTTTTACTGGGGCGTTAGGATTCTACACAGAACGCAGGTGGAGTGCCCCCTGCTGGCATCACTAACACCACTTCCAACAGCAACCTAGTTTTCACATGTGGTCTCCCATCCCAGGTACTGACTAGGCTCAACCCTGCTTAGCTTCAGTAAGTAACCAGTCTTGGGCTGCAGGTTGACATGACTGTAGCATGCTATAGCAAGTGTAATTATCCAAAACACAAATAATAATTGTAATATATCAAGATTAATATTAATAAATAAAACTATTAGTTCAAATTACTAAAAAAGTTATCTTTTGGAAATCAGTAGATGAATAGCATTTAGTAACCAGTTACATTTTAATTCAGTCCATTTGTTGGTGGTGAGCCGCATGAAAATATCTAGAAGCTTCCGTGAAAGGATGTCTTCAATGAAAACTCTTAAACATGGATGTTCACAAAGATAACATCCTCTAGAAACAGTAGTATGCTGACTTTAAAATGAAACACAATAACAGACATCAAAGACAATGCATTAGCATGGAAATTCCAATGGAGCAAAACCGGAAGACGAAAGTTCTGTTTCTTATATTTTGAATTTAGCTGGGTCAAAACTAATGCCACATAGGACTTTGCAAATTTAAGATGGCCTGCAGCTATCTAAAGATGTGAGCCAATCATATCCGCTTAGCTCGAAAGACTTAAAGCTCCAGGATCCAAAGTAATATTACCAGGTCTTGCGTGAAGATAAGACGCCCATCACCAAACTTAATATCAGTCTGCGATGCTCACAGAGACATCCGATGTGAGCCATTAGAAAGTTTCTCAACATGGAGAATGGGGGAAGTTAAGTGCAGTCCTGCCCCTGAGGTTTGTAGGATACTGGACGCCTGCTCTTAGTTGTGCACTTGGGAGGAAATTAAGAGTCTCTTTGCAAAGCCGCCCAAAATGAGTTGGGCAAAGCAAGCATGCAATGCTTTAAGAGTCAACAGGCCAGAGATGGTCCTCTGTGATTCGTTAGAGAGCATGTCAGAAACCCAGCTGACTGGCACTGAAACCAGAGATGGTGCACAGATTTCCCCTCCTTATTAAATATCTCCTGGGGAAAGCCAGCCGGTGCCAGAGGTTAATATCCTTCACTAAAGGCCTCGGCCTCAAAGTGACAGACATGATGTGAGATGACACCAATGTATACCACAAAAATCTCCCATTTGCTTCATAATCTCTGTGTCCTCCCACACTCCTCTGTGGAGTGAATTTCTTCTTTAAATTGTTTCTCATACTGGCTAGGGTGATGTTTACACCGTGGAGAATGTTCCTGATCAAGAATCCACTTTCATCCAGCTTTGTGTGGTTCTGCTGTCATGAGTAATTATGAATGAAGGAGGTGTAAAAAACAATAAACTGCTTTCAGACACAGGTCAAGTCTTTGCTGTGGTGAGTGCTAGTTTTTACCTTTTGCAAAAGCCAAGAAATTACACATTTCATGTTACAAAACAGAGTTGTTTGCCATTCTAAATACAGTACAATTGAGAATTTATTTTCAATTCCAACTGAGGTAGAATGCTGCATGCAAAATGGCAATAAATGTAACCGTAGTGATTAACTATAAATGTCAAATATATTTTAAATAACTTTGATTGTTGCCTTGACAAAGGGTTGCTAAGAGTTTAAGACTTTGCAAGTTGCTAGGCAGTTGCTTAAATTTGCATGGAAACCAATGATGAGATTTCTTGCATATTGGAACATATCTTTAACTGTAGTGAATTCTATAGAATAGGACTGTGCGATATGGACAAAAGAAACATAATTTGTTTTGTCATGCATAGATCATAGACCTCTTTGTGACGCTGCTGGGAAACAGGCTGTATCTTTTGCGTGCATAAGTCCTTTAGTTCCAATGGAGGCTTGTGAATTGCATGCACATATTGAGCGTGGCACATGCCAGGTGCACTTACCTGAAAACATCTCTTTTCAGACAAACTTTAAATGTAACTTTCCAGAATGCCGCACTGAGAACCATGTAACAAGAACTGACCGATCAGCTTAATACTTTGTATGGAATATACTAGGGCTGAGTGATTTAGCCTAAAATCAAAATCTAGATTAATTGAACATTTTAACTCTATTACAATTATTTATTTCTTTTTTGCCCTTATACTTAGTGACAGGTTTTGTACAGTAAATATGCTCACATGTTATATTCCGTCTCAAGGCATCTTTGGTACAGCTTCCAATATTGTCAATGTAGTGCAAAGTAAGCCTCAAGAAGGGGTTCATCATCGGGAATCATTGGATGTGCAACAACTTTAATTATCTGGTAAACACAAAACAAAAGTTTCCATATGGAGCTCCTCCACAGGCCTCAACACTTGTAAACACTTGCTAAAACTGGCTCTTCCACGACTCTGCATTACACATCTCTACTTACACTTGTCACTACCACCAAACCGACCAGTCACAGAGCTTGTGTTACGCATCATCGCGACATGTAGTTAACAGAGCAGAGTCACGTGACTCCACACGCAGTAGGGAAAGTAATTGAAAAAATGACCTTCAAAAATGTGATCGATTAGAGGTTCTGAATGTTGATTTCGATTACTTTTTAATTAATCGCCCAGCGCCGGATTATACACATTTCGGTTAGCAAACACAAGACACCCAAACATCAGGTTTTTTAATTCTCTCCATACAAAAATTTGTTTCAGAACTGCAGCAATTTTATGTTAGGTTGTCATCCTCTGAAAAAACGCTTGATGGTCACCGAGCAATGACAAAGGAGAGACCACAAAGCATGTTGAAAATGCTGAAGAAAGCGACGCACTTATACTTACCAAATGTTTTTAGATACAATATATGACTGACTTACAAATGACCTGGTTCTGCCATACATCAGCCTTCCTGTATCCAAAGTAACTTAATCCCATATTACAAATGTTGATTTTTTTTTGGCACCAAGTCCTCCTGTGCTGAACTCATCATCTCTGTATACGCAGTCTATTTAGTCTCCTGTTCTCGCGTTCTGTTTAGGCGTGCCGCATTATGATTGGTTCAAATACCATACTGCTGGAAAACCGTGCTGTAAGGCGATTTAGAAATCACATATGTCCAAATCGCGTTTTCGATATGACTTCAGTTAATTGCACTACTACATAACTATATTCTTTGAGGGAGACTGAACTTTTTGAGTGGGGCTGGAAAGCTGTGGCTTTAACTAGATGACAGTCAAACAACAGACTCAACTTGTCAACCTTAAGAACATTGACCTCTTTTTTCTTCATCGTGTTTGTCTAAAGGAAAGGTTAACATAACTCTTAGTGACTGCCCGGAAACAAAGTGTGATCATCTAAAGGATTCATGCGAGGCCAGCTGTCCTGCCTAGTACTCTCCTAGTGAGCAAGTGTCTTCCCCTCAGCTTACATTTTTAATATCCATCACATCACGCGAGCCTGCTTGTGAAGTTGCGTCTGGTTGTCTAAGCTCAGATGGGAAGTGGTTGCTATTATGTAGCATAGATCATTTGCCACACCCAAACAAAGGCGCACATGTCGTAGACGAGCGTGTGCGATATGACCACACACAGCGGCACATTTGGTCGACTTTACACATCCAGAGACAAATACACACACGTCAGTCACACCTTTGCTAAGCCGTGTACAAATTAGTGTGTTAGCAAGAGTGCTAACATATCAGTCAACAGCTGGTGTCTGTAGATTGAAAATTGTTTGAATTTCATGCCTAACAAAGAGATCGCTGTTGGGTTTCAGACACTCGGGTCGCTGGGTCTTGAGAACCATGCTGCCCTCCCGGTTTTAGTCTTCATTCATCTGTGGTGTCGTTCACCTCCCAACCCCCCCACATCCTGAATCACACTTCTTAAGCTTGTTTATGAAATGCTAGGAGAGCGCGACTCCCGGAGGATTGAAATGGAGAAGAGGGATGTCTGTGACCCACAACTATCACCCCCCCAGTCATCATCCCACAGGTTCAAATTCTGGTCTGGCAGGGGTAGCGGATGGACTGGGATATAAGCGGCGAATGTCAGAGTGAGTTAGTCCAGTTGCCTGTTGTGGTCTGACTAGACCGGGGAACAATATTTTTCTAAGATTGTCAGACAGGTTCAGTTGGTCTGTTAGCTTCCTCACATTCCTAAAAATCGTGTCCAAATCCAGGGATTTGCTGGAGGTGTTCCGCAAGGCTCGGATTTTGCTGATTTTAATCTTTTTCACTCACTCTGCTTTGGCGGTTGCTTCATCAACACCAGTTGAGAGCCACACAGAGGGCTTCCCATGACCCAGACTGAACTCTGATTGCAAAATAAAATGCAATTGAATGTTTGAGTGTGAACAACTGAAAAAGAACAAGTTTGAAATGGTAAATTCAATTCTTTTAATAAGAGAACATTCACAAATGTCTTGTACCTGCTTTCTCTCAGCTTGTTTACAAATTATTCAGTATCTTCAGGATACACCAGCCTGATAAAGTGTGCGCGTGTGGGAGGTGTTTAGGGCAGCCACTGCAATAACTTCCAGCTTTATCTCTGACTTCTGCTCTCTGAATTTGTTTTAGTACAATGTAGTTGGCCTTACAAATCTTAGTTCATTCTGCCTTAGCTTCGCCTTTATACTCAGTATGCATTATTTCTTGTTTTTTGCTAATTTTTAAATAAACATTACAATATTATTTCAGATATTTATTTTAACATAAAAGTTGTTCTAGTAAGCAACTTGAAAGCTTTTACATAGCAGTGCCCTAGGAATGCCTATGCCCTAGCAAACCCTAAACATGTGTGCAACCACACAAAAATGCCCTAGCAACCCCCTAAACACTTGCATAACAACATGGTGATTCTGTAGCAACCCCCAGACACTTGTGCAACTGCCTAGCAATGCCCAAGAAACCCCTCAGTCCCCTAGCAAAACTCTGAATTCTGGTACAACAGCATAACAGTTAATTAGGGATGTACCAAAATGAAAATGAAAATTCCGTTTGCACTTAGGTGAAAACTGAAACCGAAAATGTTTTGTAATATTGTAAGTACATTCTTAAATTAGGCTGATTTAAATAGTGAAATAAGTAAGTAAATTTTATGGACAATACATTTTTATTGCGATTGAACTACTTAAGAGGCGCATCCTGTCAGTGTGTTTTTTCAGTGGACTTTGCTTTTCTGGTGAGCATGTATGTTTCATGCATAGATAAATATGCATATATATATAACTGTGTACATTAGTGGAATATCCACAGAACTAAATATTTAGCAAATTTTTTATTGACCATGGCGCACGCAAGCTAGATGATAGTAGGCTTCACTGCTCTTGCACTTAGGTCAGTGCAACAATAAGCCATTGAAATGAATGGGTTCATAGCGCAGCGTTTTCCATGTCTGGTGTGAAAGCTGCCTTATGGCGCGCAGTAACTATGGCTAAAGGGAGAGTGAAATCATCGTGCTGAACATTGCTGGCTAGTGCGGCCAATAGGATCCTTTTTCTGGCTAATATTTTTAGCCTTTATTTGTATTTTAACAATTTTAGCCTATAATTTTCGACAGCTGAAAATGTGGGATGCACCGAAATAAAAATAAATCAGAGCTGAAAACAAAAATTGTTTGCTCTTGGGCATTTGCTTGTGTAAAAACTGAAACCGAAAATGCTTTGTAATAATTATTTATTATTTAATTAAGTATTTTTGTAAGGCTTAACTACATTCCTTAAATTATACTGATTTAAAAAGCTAATAAAATAAGTACATTTTATGGACAATACATTTTTATTGCTAGTGAACTAGTTAAGTGGCGCATCTTGTCAGCGTGTTATTTGATGGACTTTGCTTTTCAGGTGAGCATGTATGTTTTCATAGCGCAGCGATTTCCATGTCTTGTGTGAAAGCCGCTTTACACCTTGCTGTCACTATGGCTGAAGGGAGAGTGGAACCATCATGTTGAACATTGCTGGGCAGTGCTGCAAAGAGTAGCCTTTTTCTGGCTATTATTTTTAGCCTTTACTTGTATTTCAATTATTTTAGCCGATAATTTTCAGCTGAAATTTTTTCAGTTTTGCCGCTGGAAATTTGGTACATCCCTATCCTTGATACACCGAAACATCTCAGAAATCACATAATATTCTAGCAATCTCTTTAACACTTGTGCAGTGATGCCCAGCCAACCACCCAGACCATTTTGTAGCAGCATAACAACTTTTTAAAATATTTTAAAGACCTCATAGCAATGCCCTAACAACAACACAGAATTCTTTTGTTGTCACATAGCAACATGATACTTTTTTGTTTGTTTTTAGCAACCACTTTTGTTAACTGTATTTTTTTATAAAAAAAAAAAAAAAAACTTAACAGTCTGGATGCTTTTGAAAATCATATAAAAGTTTTGAATGAAATACCACATGTTTGGGGAGAAATAAATAAGGGCATCAGTTCCCAGTAACAGTAATAAATTTGATTTCGAAAATAACAGACCAAGGCAATTTCTCAGCTCACTGATTTGGCCTTGTTTGCTCTAAAACGAAATCATACGAGCTTTGCCTTTTGACTGCCAAATCCCGGTATTCTTTTGCTTTCTTAATAAATCACAGAATCTGATTCATCTACTCGTCCAAGTCGAACCTCATTGTGTGGCCTTTGGAAACGAAGCACCTGGCCTGAATGCCACTACACTTGTTGAGTAACACAATTTTATTCAGTTGCTGGAAAGAATCGTGTGGTTGTGGCTGCCAATTAGCATTGTTGTTAGCTTGGCAATCACGAAATCAGACCCAGCTGCCTGCATTTTCTGGTCCAGTCGGGTGTATCCATTGAGCCCTTTGGACGAAGTTGGGAGTACCCTCATGCTGTAATGCCAGCTTTAGCGCTGATGCTATTTTTTTTTAGCAAGATTTCCGTCAAAGCCTACAATTGCTCCAGTCTGATGTTATTATGTGAATCAATGACTAATTAATAGTAAATTATTTTATATCCTAGTTATTCATGCTTTACTTTTAGTGAAATGCTAACAAGGTTTAAATTTGGAATCTTTTGTAATTGTGTCGATTGAAAATGTGTTCGTTGGTAATGCTATAGTAAGTGAAGTAGCGGTATTGGCTCAGTTAGAGTGATGCAACATAGTGATTTAGTGTTTTTACATCATGTCTTTCCAAAAAAGTGGGATATTCTTCAAAAGCTATCTTCTGTTTCCATAGTCTTTGTAAACAGAGTCAAGCCAGAGTCGTTAGCCAGCCAAAAGATGACAATTGGGACATTCAGGGTGACTGGTTCCTTGTTTCAAAAGTTGTAGACGTTGAAGCATCATTTTTATTGGCACATTTTGGTTTTACATTGTTTACTATCAGTTCATTTAATCTTTCATTTTGACTGTCCACATGAGTTATTGCCCTGGTTGCAAACATCAGCCTGACCCTGGCTGACCTCTGCATAATGTTCATATTAAAAAAAACCCAGAGTGGTTTCTGTGACTCATACTGGAGCACTCTGACCAAAAAGTATTTGGACTCTTAAACTACACTTAAAAACCATGAATGTCTTTACATTATAAAATGGATATAAAAGTAGGTATTTGAAATAGGGCTGCACAATGTATTGGTTCAGTATTGATACCTCAATGTGCGCATCCGCAGTAGTCACATGCAGTGTTAAATCTGGATTATAGTTGACCAGGAGCTACAGAACTGTATTTAGTAACTGTATTTATACAGAAATTATATGATTTATGCAACTTAAAAAAAGGTTAGTCACACTTTATTTTGATGGTCCATTTGTTGAATTTAAGTTGCATTGCAATTACATGCCAACTAATTCTTATTAGATTATATATAGACTGTTCATTTGGGGTTAGGATTAGTGTAAATTGACTTGTACTTGCAAAGTTCCTTATATTTAGTTAAATGTCTGTTAAAGGAGCAGTATCAACAGATATTAAGCAGACAGTCTACTAATACACAAATAATCATCAAAGTAAAGTTTTATTTTAGATATTTGGACTAGAAGTGAGAGAAAGTAAAGTAAGAAAAGCGTTTTTGTTTTTTTTTGCATTGGGATTATTCAATTTCTGTACCTGAATACTGTGAATACTGTAATCCTGTGAAACTTCATTTATATTGCAATATTTATCGCTGAAAATAAAATATCACAACAAATATAATAAAACAAATTTAAATTGTCATATTGTTGATTATGTGATATTAATCACTGCATTTTAACAGCTTGCTATAAATCATTGGAAGTCATTGGATTTTTAAATAATACTATTATTTATGTGTGATCCAGTAAGATTCAGGCATTAAATGTGGCACTGTACATGTTAAGGCTGATTTACACTTCTGTGTCAAGCGCACGCATATGGTCCAGCGCAGCCTTTGCGCGGTCGCATAGTCCTCGCCGTCGCCGACACTGACGCGCACCACTCAATGTAACTACACGTTGTTACAACGCATGGCACAAGCTCTTTGGTTGGTCGGCTTGGTACCGGTGACGATGGTGGCCGGTAAAGATGTGCGGATTAGCTAAAATGTCACTCGAATCTGCAGCTTCATACTAATTATTCACCTGCCACCCACCCGCACATATAGTTTCTATCTGATATATGTATCCGCACCCCATCGTCACTTTAATAATTTAATTCTTTGTTTTAGGCATGATGATAGGTCACTGTAGATATTAACAGCAGTGTGGTGAGCTTTAATTTGCACATCTCTAATAGTAAAATAATACGATAATCATAAACGCTTTTAAATGAACATTTATTTGTAAAAACAAAAGTTTGTCTTTAGACAACATTCTCTTCTTTTTCAATTAAAAAGTAAAAATAAGACATTTTAGCTATTAAGGATAAAGGAACAAGACAACAAAAAGGGTGCTAGTTCAGCCTAAACGGCAGTTATGTTATGTTTACTTGGCCTTTTTCTTTGCACTGCAAAAACAGAATAGCATCTACTGCGCCTAAATTCGGGCGATTCCGCCTTGCCTCCAAAATGCGGCCAGCTGCACTAAATGAGCGTTTGCTCAGACCGCTTGTAAGAATGCACACAATTCTCAAGGCGCTGCAATCGTGGAAATAGGCGATCTTGTTTCTCCCAGAACGATAGCAGATTTTAATCTGATGACTCCTCTAACTGAAAGTTTGAACCGTACTCTTGCACTTCATCTGTTATTTTAGACATCTCATCTTCCCATTCTGCAAAGCCCACTCTCTGCTTTTTCGATGGTCCACTGCCATGTCCCACTACATCTACCCGTGACCCATCCACAATTAATCATAATGTATTTATTTATTACCCAACCCGCGGTTATCCGCAGTGCTCGCGGATATAAGCGCCATCCTCGCATCACTAGTGGACGGTGCTGAGAGCCCAATGGAGCTATTTGTTTACAACTATCGAGTCCCATGAAGTAGTTCTAGATGGAAACTTTTGTTTTCTGTTTACCTTATGATTAAAGTTGCTACACATCTGCTGGTTCCCACCTCTAAATAAGCAGGATTTTGCTACTTGTAGCGTTCAGAAAAAACGAAATACCCGCATAGTAACTCAACACAGAGGAACATAAAAACCTTCCTGCCAACTGGTGTTTCGGAAGTGTTATTGCAGAGCAACAAAAACAGCATGCAAAACTAAAAATGCACGGCTACACGCAAGGTAGGCACCGCGGGTTGTGTCGATCACTCTATGCAGAAGTATAAACAAGCCTTTAGCAGGACTGTGCAATTTGGTTTAATTTTTTTACTACAAAAGTATGATAATATATGTAAATTATACAATATTATTACTATTAATAATAATAATAATAGTAATAAGTGAATTAATCATTTTACATTTGAGTGCCCACATAAGTTTTGAGGCCACTGTATGTTTCCTCCCAGCATGCTCTCTTTCTCACTCTTTCTTTCTCTCCAAGTCTCATTTCTTCTCTCATTTTGAAGACACCATTGTTGTGTGTCTGCGTCTCCCGGGCCTTCAGCCCACCGGGCTAATTCAGACAGCCCCCCTGTAACCGTGAGAACACTTTTGGCGGGCTATTGGATTAGCCTTTGAGCACTACGTGGGCTAATTGATGAAAATGACCCCGGTGCGGAGAGCGGAGCCATTGTCTCCACTGTCACAAAGTCTCAAGCCATCAACAGAAAGCCTAACAGGATTTCTGCGCACACGCCATCCATCCCTAATTTGTTGGCCGGGGAAACTGTCAAAGCCCGCTGGAAGCAAGCTCGGAAGCAGGGGTGTTTGTTCTGCTATTAATGCGGTAGATTAATCAGCCACTGCCAACCCTGAAAAAAAGCCAAGTGTAAATGTAATGAAAGGAAAGTTGACTTATGTGATTGAAAACAAATGAGACTTGCGATTTGGACTGGTGCTGCTCCTTCTTTATGGTCTCTTTGAGCCTTTGATTTAGTGATGTCGTGATTATTTAACAACCCCCAAGCTTTCTGATCGCAACAATTATTCACACGCTCACAATGGAGTGTGTTTTATTAATTAAAAGAGCTGATTTGCCCGCTAGACATGTTGACGTATTTGCAATATAGATGATGTTTTTCAGATCTCGCTCTTTCTGTTCTTTCATTCTCTCTCTTGCTCTTTCAAAAACCCACTCAGCCACACACACACACACACACTTTCTAGTGCTCGACTTGTGAGAATGGAGCCCTAAAGAGTTCTTCTGACCTGAGAATAATGGCTTGCTTGGTTTCCAGAGTGTTGCATTCATCTGGGTGGAATGCAGTAGCCATAGATTACCTGACAATTAAAGCCCACTCATCTCAGCACAAGACCCTGCTGGAAGAGCAGCGAGAATAAGCAAGGCTGTCAGGTAAGGCGTTGGTAAACAACATTAGCACCGAAATAGTTCCCTGTGTTACCTAATACATGCTTATTAGATGATTACACAACAGTTTGCGTATATTGTTAGTTGTTTATTGGGTTTTAGGATGGATTAGCTTTGTGAGCTGTTTATATATTTGAACGAAATTAACAGGTTTGGTCAGAAGGTACACATTGATACATTGTTAATCACAAATACTCATGAGTAAATCAAAAGTGCCACTAAAAGGCATTGTTTTATTTGAGACAACAGTTCAAATGAATACTCTCTGTTTGATTATTTTGTTCATCAAGGGAATTTGTAAAAGTAAAATGTTTTCACAAAATAAAATATATTTAGCTGAGGAAAAGATATTAGTAAAATATACATTTTAAATTAAGTTTAGTTATGTGAAGGAAATACATTTTCACAGTATTTTCTATTATTTTGTGTGTGTGTGTGTGTGTGTGTGTGTGTGTGTGTGTGTGTGTGTGTGTGTGTGTGTTTGTGTTTGTATATATTATTGCTATAGGATGATATAAGAAAAATCTGATATTGCAATATTTTTTTTTCTGCGATAAATATTGTGATATAACTACATTTTCTCAAGATGAATAGCTCTATTTGGCTTTCGGTTTTCCAGTCTAATGTTATTCAGGTACAGTAATAACAATGCTCTTTTGCTTTGCATTGTCTTCTTTCTAGTCCAAATATCTGACAAACTCACAGATCAAGTAAAAATATTATATTATTGTCACCTTCAGAAGAAATAAATCAAAAGTAAGAATTTTTTCCTTGCAACATTTAAAATAATCTGCCTCTTGACTCTTGAAAGGATCAGTCACAGGCCTTAAAACACATGCAAGTGGAAAAACTTTCACTTTATTATGGTTAAACTTAGCAGTCACTTTACAAATCACATGTTCTGTAGCTCCGTGTCAACTATAATTCAGACTCAACGTTGCAGATCTTACGATGTCACTATTGCAGATGCATACATTGCGATGTAGATGGTGAAGTAATATATTGTGCAGCCCTAATATATTATTTAGCATATTTTTTGTCATTCTTTTAGTGGATGAAATAAATAAAATATATTGTTAAAAATAAAAAGAATAATTGAAACTAAAGATTTTGTTTTCTCAATTGGCTACAAACAAAACAAAATATTTTAATGATTGCCTTATGAACACAACTTTGGCTATATGAACTAATTTACTATTAATTAATTAAGTTAAGCCTTTAAAATGTACTTTAAGCTAAATAATGAATATTATCTACTGTAATTATGGCAAAGACAAAATAAATGATCTCATAAAACTTATGTTTGAAAATCTCCATTAAACGGCAATTGTAAAAGTTTTTAATTAAGCATGCAACAGATTTTTTTTAGATTGTTCCCTAAGTTATACAATGTATTACAATACGATATATTTCACCTGAGCACATTTGAACTATTTTTTTTACATTTATTTCTTTGTTTATTTTTATTATTTATTTTTACATTAAAACCAGTTACATTTAATAAAAAAAAATTAAAATGCATGAAAAAAAATGACATTACGATATTTTATTTTTCTACAATATATATTGCGATATTGAATATATAATTCACCCGATGAATTGAATATGTATTTTTGGAAAGAATTCATAATTTGCGATAAATTCGTTAGGCAGTGCATCTACATAAACTATAATAAACCAATCACAAACAATATAGTGAAATATAGCACAGCAAAAACACTGTGCAAACAAAATATACAGTTCTATATGAACTTTCAGGAAGTATAGCAATATTTAGACGCACAAATTTTATAATCAAATGTAAAATAAAAGTTAAAATGTAATTTATTTCAACGGAATACTTTAAAAAAACTTTAAAAAAATAAATGATTAAAACACACATAAATAATAAACTTTTTGGTAATCTCATGGTTAAACTTTGCAAAAACTCCACAAATCATGAGTGTTTTCCAAAATCTGGTCAATAATAATATGCAACATTGCAGATTCTGCGAAGTGACTACTGCGGAAGCGCATCTTGCAATATTAAGGCAGAAATTATATATTGCGCAGCCCTTATTTAAAAGTTTATTGATCTTTCACCTGAGCACATATTGATTTTTTTAACATTTAAAACAGTTACATTTAATAAAATGATATAAAAAGTTTATTGATCTTGACTATTTTGTCATTGTTATTGAATCTAGATAATTAACATATACCACAAACAAAAAGGTTTTAATTTTAAAATTGACTAAATGTATTCAATGAAAGTCCATTATTATTCACAGCCTAAATGTAATGCTTTAGGCATCCAGGGGCTGAACAAACATATCTTTGATACTGGATTTGTTTTATTCTGGAAATCTCTTAATAGTTAATAAATGTGCATCATTGTGGTGATTAATGTGGCTAAATTACTCTGCGTGTCCATCAAGAGGATATCCATTCATTAAGAGGAATCCATGGAATCTGCGTTCTTCATTGACGTAACTGCAGAAAAGGTGCTTTTGTGTGTGTTCATCATCATGGTTCATTGGTTTGGGCAGACCTGCCAGTGTTCCTCTGCATGACGACACATCGCCCTGGCAACTGTTGACAGATTACCACAACAACACACTGCTGATGTCGCCAAACCTGCAGGCATTCACTTTTCTTCTCTTTTCTTTTCTTTTCTTTTATTTATTATTTTTAAAATACCTTTTTCCATTTACCTCCCACTCTTAGAATCAATGTCCTCGTCAATGGTCAAAATTTAAATGAAAGAGATCGCTTTCATATTGCATATGGCTAGAACACAATATTTTTCCCCTTTGGGCTTTGTTTAAGTAACTTAAACCCAAAAACACCGAAAATAAAGCAGACTGATTGGATTAGATTTCACCTGCCTCCGCCTGCTGGTTGATGTAACCCAGTTGTGCATACCCTCAAACCAACACTAGTCTACATTACATCTAAAGATTTCCCAAGCGTCCAATAAGCACACACGAAACTACCACAGATGTGAGACAATCGAGTAGACTCTTGTTTCACTAGTTGTATAAACTTTCTAATTTTATGTTTAAACATGCATGCATTTTGGCCCTGCTTCCACCTGGTAATATCATCAAATGTGTCTCTTGTGACCACTTTCCTTCATATTCTGTAATGCATCACTTTTTGCAGTGCAATGTAAAGGTACTATTGAATAAAGGACCCCATGTTACAAAGGAGATCAATGTGGATGGCAGCTATCATTTGCAATCCATGTGTTTTGGTACCATCCAGTGAATTAATGAATGAATATACCTCGTTTTCACAATTTGTCCCATATTTTCATACGTTCGGTCGGTATAGTGAAGTGCCAGGAGGTCTTTTGTGTCTGTTTAAATGCATTTGAACATCTATACTACAAAAACAATCCAGTCTAATGCATTTTAAATAGGGCTGAACAATATATCGTTTGAGCATCGAAATCACAACGTGTGTATCTTCAATAGTTACATCGCAGCATTAGATTAATTATTAAAGATTTGAAGATAAAGATATTATTCAATTTTTTTATTATTTATGTAATGGTGATAATGTTGTTTTACATTTGATTGTTCAATTTCGGTACTTCAATACAGTTAGACTCTGTATAGAAAAAGACTTGATCATCTCAGTCGATCTAAATTAATGTATCTTTCCAAATAGAAGATGCCATTTTACAGATTTTTTTTTTAGCTCTGTCCTCTTGTGGTCAGATCCATTTAAAGGGATAGTTCCCCCATAACATTTACATTCTGTCATCATTTACTGATTATTCAAGACCTGTTTAAATTTCTTCAGCAGCTGCCGTTGACTTTCATAGTAATTTTTGTTCCTACTGTGGATGTCAATTGCTGATTTATTCGTAACATTCTTCAGAATATTTTGAATATTTTATATTTAAGAATTTCATTAAAGATTTGAAGATTGTAAGTAAATGGTGAGGAAAATGTACATTTTCAGTGAGCTATGCCTTTAACACCAGCTGTAAACAGAACCAAGGATAACACCTAAGAGGAAAACTAGCCCTCGAGAGGGCCTTTTGACCCCAAACATTTATAGGCCAATTACATAGGGAAATATTAGTTTTTTTATATGATAAGCTGTATATAATTTTCTGTAGTGTTTGTATGGATATTTTGTACTTTTTAAAATCAATTTACTACACAAACACGCAACTACGGCATAATATGACTTATTAAATTTTTAATTATTATTTGAAAATCACTATAATTCTGACCTACATGTAATATGAGAGTTTTCTGGATATTGGTTATTATTTTAGGAATAAAAATGCTGCTGAGGTTAAAGAAAAAAGTTTTGATTTATCGTATACAGTTTTTACATTGAGTTTTATTTCTGTTTGACTCAACTTTGACTCTGCATTTGTGATACGAATGTGTAGGAAAATTTCAAGAGTTTTATGCCCCTAAGATGAAGGGAACATATGTCAAGATTGGGTCTTTTCATGGCAAGACAATATATGTAGGATCCAAGTGCAGCTTAATAATAATTTACTAAAGAAAGTATTCGTGCAGGTAATCATAGGAAAAATCAGGAATCAAACAGGACAATCCAAAATCATGGTCAAAACAGTCATGAGGTCACAAACAAGGCATTGATCCAAAAATACAAACAAAACAAACAAAAAACTTAGACTAAGGCAAAAACACAGTGACAGGTAATATGCGTGACTCACTTCAGACTAATGTGTGTAGGGTGTATATATAATCCGAATAAACAATAGTAATGAGAGTCAGCTGTACATGTGTGATCAGTGGAGAATGGTGTGTAACATGTAACGGTGTAATGGGCAACGGCATGCAGGGATTTGTAGTTCATGGATAACTTTGTAGTTCCATAGATATTCCAAGAAGTGATCGCTGGTAATCATGAGAACATCACATCCATCACAACCCTGTGGTCTGATTAAGGGCTAGACTACAGTTGAAATCAGTATTATTAAACCCCCTTTGATTTTTTTTAATCTTTTTTAAATATTTCTCAAATTATGTTTAACAGAGCAAGACAATTTTTCACAGTATGTCTGATAATTTGTTTCCTTTTGCAGGAAGTCTTATTTTGTTTATTTCAGCTAGAATAAAAGTTTTTATTTCTTTAAAAATATTTTAGGGTCAATATTATTAGCCCCTTTAAGCTATATTTTTTTCGATAAGTCTACAGAACAAACCATCGTTATACAATAACTTGCCTAATTACCCTAACCTAATTAACCTGGTTAAGCCTTTAAATGTCACTTTAAGCTGTATAGAATGTCTTGAAAAACATGTAGTCAAATATAATTTACTGTAATCATGGCAAATATCAAGTAAATCAATTATTAGAAATGAATTATTAAAACTATTATGTTTAGAAATGTGTTGAAAAATATGCTCTCTGTTAAAGAGGGAAAATAAACAGGGAGGCTAATAATTCTGACTTCGACTGTATATGCAAGCATTTTGTAGTACTTTAGCATCTAAGTGTGAGATTGCAATGTTAATCTTTATTTGTCATTTATTTTGACAAGCTCAACCCCATTTTCAGTGCAAGTCTCACTTTGGGAAGTTTGATAGCCAGACTTAATCTCTCTTGTTATTTTATATTTCGAACTTGCTTCAAATCAAGGTCTTTCCTCAGGCATTTTAATTAGTTCTTCTGAGATAATCCTCCCATTTGAGATTACAATTGCATAAAGTGCTTTCATGCTTCCAAAATGCATTGCAGTTATTGGGTTTCACCGCTGCTTCTCGGAACACAGATTGATGTTGTTACAAAACGGTTACTAAAACATTTCAAGAATGAATATCGTATTGTTTGGGCTAATCTTCTTTTTGGCGCTGAGAGTGTAAAGTGACTGAGGTCCTACACGGCTAGTGAACAGTGTTTACGAGCATCTGGGAGTTAATACTAGTACCTGACCTTTGGTAGAACAAAGTCTGGAGTGCTAAATGCATTTCCACATGTAATTGTGGAATGGCAATTGGAAGACATCTTTTTGAAGTGTGTTTTCTTGTGGCAACAGCTATTATGGCCTTTATAAATGATTCGGGGATCAAATGCATTCTTGGTTGTTACACATTGTAATTCGTTCATTTGGAAGGCACAGTAAATAATCCCTCAGTTTGTAAAAACAAACAAAACAATGCGTTGACAGAAATCCACTTACAAAGGAAGCCTTTGTGGCTGTTGTCCGTTTGCTCCATGGACTTCCATTGTAACCGCGTAACTGTCAGCACGTTATTTTTGTTTATTTTTTTCGTACGGAGACAGTTTGAAATTATTTTCTGTGGTCGATAGAGCTTAACTCAAATTTAACCTCGAACCTTCACAGAGAATCAGTCAGACTGAATTATATTACACAAACAAAAATCAATTTTAAGGGTAAGATTGGTTCAAAATGGTTCCTGAAAGTTCTGAAATAAAGTACTCATAGTAAAGTTTCTTTTCATTTCTTCTTTAGGAAAATACCTGAGCTGTGGCTTACTGAACATCCAGTGTTTCTAAGAGTGGTGTTTAGATTAATATTTTCAAAAATCACAAATAAACAGCAGCTATAAAAATCTGATAAGTGTAATAAAATCTGTAAAACAAGTGTGGGAAATTCAAAATCAAGTGCTTCAGGGGTAGTTAATGTGTCGGTTCTCTTTGGTTAAGGGATTCATAAAGATACTGCAAACAACAAAATCATAAGTCCAAGGCCCTTGAAAAGTAAGTAAAATTATTATTTTTTTAAATCATTTATTAACATGGCTATTATTTTAAAAGCAGTACTATTGTGCACCTCACTAATGCATTTCAGCAAATCTTGGCTTTATCAGGGTCACTTCGTCAGGATTGTGAAGTGTAATCTAATGTTTGCACTTACTCTGTGCATTTGTTTATAAAGCTCAACAGATTGCTTCAATTAACAGTTTTAATAATGAAAAAAGTGGGTAGCAGGATCGCCTTACAGCAAGAAGGTCGCTGGTTCGAGCCCCAGCTGGGTCAGTTGGCATGTTTGAGTGGAGTTTGCATGTTCTCCCCGTGTTGCCGTTGGTTTCCTCCGGATGCTCTGGTTTCCCCCACAGTTCAAAGACATGCAGTATAGGTTAATTGAATAAACTAAATTGTCCGTAGTGTATGTGTGTGAATGAGTGTGTATGGATGGTTTCCAGTACTGGGTTGCAGCTGGAAGGGCATCCGCTGTGTTAGAAATATGCTGGATAAGTTGGTGGTTCACTCCACTGTGGTGACCCCAGATGAATAAAAGGACTAAGCTGAAGGAAAATGAATGAATTAATGATTTTGGTCTCGCATTCAATTAGAATTACTGCAGTTTCAACGTATTAATCAGCTCTTTTGTGTTTATGTTTCAACAGAGGAAGATTGAGGTGCCGTTTATACTAGTGTGTTATTATTTTAAATCAAATTAGTTTTGTTATGGTTACGCCTGCATTTTGAAAACACTGAAGACCCTGTTTTTGGTTTGGAAATGCTGGTGTATGATTTCAAGGAGTTTGTTTTACTGAAGCACAATGAAAACAGCAGTCTGGGTGAGGAATTTTCATTGTATCATGCTGTTTTAAAACTCAAACATTCTAGTGTAAACGACTCCTTAAAACGCACAGCCTCTAAGCCACACCTACCTATTACATCATTGCAACAGACTAATGCTAGCTGAAGATATTTACCAGCTGAAACTAATTTTTTTCTGTCAAATTAGTTGTGAGAAATTGATTCAAACTCTTGACACGAGTGCTGGATATTTTAGTTTTTATTAGATTTCGCTTGGAGTATATCATAGCCTTAAAGGGCCAGGAACCCCCCACATAATACGAATAATGACATAATAATGACATTAAGTCCCTAGGCTATCCAGTTTTCCTCTGGAGTTTCATTTAATTTAGGGTGTTTCATTCGCGATTTGTCGACTTTCACTGCAGGTTGGCACTTTCACTTTCATTCAAGAACATTTCACGCATGCCTCCCATAACAAACAAGATATTGGACGTGAGGAACTGCTCGAAGAGTGTAGTTTTAATAGAATTTTTGATATAGCAAGCCGTATGTCTTCGAAGCTATATCATGCATATTAATGAAGTTGCACCTCATTTACAATAGAGTGCACTTATATAGTCTGGAAAGACTTGGCGGTCTTTCTCATAAAGTACTGATGAAACAACATGAGTCTCTATGCTGGAATTTACACAAAGATCTCATGGCCGTGACGTAGCTTTAAAATGTATTTTTTTTAACTGGAAGAACGATTTTGCTTGAAATAATGCAAAAACAACCAGTTTTTACTTTTTTGTGAAATATATGTGTCCTAATAGTGTTTTTTTGCAGCGTGGGACACATGTATATGCCTGTCAACATCTAAAAAAATGCATTTTGGTGTTTCGTGACCCTTTAAAAGAACAGTTTTTTACTAAAAGTACATTTTTTACTTTGCCACAAGCTCATAGGGCTCTGCTTGAGACTTGATGCATTAGTATATGATTCGGTCTTGTTTGCGTGTGTTGAGAAGTGAGGGAAAATGCAGACATTGTGTGGTTTATCAGAAGAACTTGGTGCAACGCTACAGTAGATATCAGCCTGTTCTCAAGGCCGTTTCCCAGCATTTGGAAATAGACAGAGGAGTATCTGTTCTCTTAAACAGCCACTTGTGGAGTCTTGGCTTCAAAGAGCCTTACTGTGACCTTTTAGTTCATATGCAAATGCATATGAATTCATGCACACCATAGGTGAACATTAGTGCCAAATCTCCATTATTCTCTTGAACAGTAGAACGTTTTGGCTTGGACTTGAAGAGGTTGCATGAGGTCAGTGTTTCTTGCTTTAAATACTGCAGGCCTTCGTTCAGGGCCAGCGGATCTATTATCCATCCTATACGTAACATCTGGAGAATCAATAAAGCCAGGGACATCTGGAGCACCTCTTCCTGCACTTACTCCACCAACAAGTATACTGAAGTTCAAAGACTGGTCAGTCAGCTGTAATTATAACCTAATCCTGTCTTTACAGTATAGGAGAACCATGGTGTAATTTTCAGCATCACCACTGAAGTTTTATGACCTTGTGGTTTCACGCATGATCACACTTTGGTTCGACCATGCTTAAATTTAAGTTACTTCTAAAAATGATGGGAAATTATGTTTCCTTACTTTTTTTTTTTTAAGTATCGTTCGAGGTCTGATTTACTTTTTTCTATGAATTAAAAATTCTCATCAAGATCGAATTTGTTGATCCAAAATTATGTACATTTATTTTGAAATATCATATAATCAGTGTTGGGCAAGCTACATGAATAATGTAGTGAGGTTAGCTATTAGCTACTCTACTTAAAATGTAGCTTAACTACATTAAAAGTTAACCCTGGGAAATGTAGCAAGCTAAGCTAAAAGCTACTTGGCAAAACTAGCTTAGCTACATCTAAGCTATTTTTGCAATTTTCATTTTTAAATCCAAGTCAATCAAATCTTAGTGATCAACAAAACTGTCAATGAAACATATAATGCATAATTGTTCAGTTCAATTATTTACTGCAGATAATATGCTGTACTAAACAGAAACAAATTATAGTATATAACAGCGAAAACACCCCCCCCCCCCCCACCACCAAAAAAAAAAAAAAAAACAGGTATTTTACATTTAAGATAATATAGTAATTTATAGAAATGGAAATATTTACTAATAAGCACTATATTGTTATAAGCACTACAACAACTACTACTACTACTACTTATTATTATTAATGGGGTTTGCCATAGGCAAAGTCCATTCTTACTATTGTGGTTTATTATTCTTCTTCCTTCTTCTTCTTCTTCTTCTTCTTCTTCCTTCTTCCGTCCTATTTTTCGGCGCGTAACTAGTCCCGCAGCTTTTGTCCCAGACCCTTGAAAGTGGGCTCAAATCGTGCGGTCTTATCGGGAATGGTGTGCTATGACTTTTATAAGGGGTGGGGGTTTTTTTGGCCCCGCAGGGGCCAAAAAACCCCCCCAAAAATCCCATAGACTTAACATTGAGCCGAACTTTGACGAATCACTGCGCCGAGTGTGAATATCATAGAAATATGGGATTCACAGCATCTGTAGGGGGTTGCAGCCTAAGTGAGAACATACCCCGCAAGGGGTTATAAGTTGCACCCCTGGGGCTCTAGGACGTCCCAAAGTGGTCCCCATTGACTTACATTGGCCCATTGACTCCCATTCATTTTCTAGACACTCGTAAGATACTATTCCCGGAAATCGCCGTAGCGCCAACAGTGAAATTCGTAGAGACATGGGATTCGCGATATCTCGAGAGGGTTATAGGAGGCTTCAAACCACACCCCGAAAGGCAGTAAATGTTGTACCCCTGGGGAGCTAGGACGTCCCAAAGTCTCCATTGACTTTACATGGAGCCGAACTTTAACCAATCACTGCGTCCATTGTGAATTTCATAGAAATATGGGATTCACAACATCTGTAGGGGGTTGCAGCCTAAGTGAGAACATACCCCGAAAGGGGGTATAGTTTGTTCCCCTGGGGTGCCAGGACGTCCCAAAATGGTCCCCATTGACTTTACATTGCCCATTGACTCCCATTCATTACATTGACTCCCATTATAAATGTCATATGTCAATCACAGTACATAGCAGTGTCATACTGACTTGGGGGTTGGCTTATTTGTCTCAGGCAACCAATCAGCATCTCATTATGATATTTGAGCTAACAAGCCACGCCTCCCCAAACCACTTAAAGACCCTTAATAACTGCCCCATTGACTTAACATGGGGTGGGACGTCCCATTGCAGATCCCATTGACTTCCATTATAAATGTCACACATCTATAACATTACATAGGAGTGTCATAGAGACATGGGGGTGGGCTCATTTGACTCAGGCAACCAATCAGCATCACTTTATTATAATGAAGCTCACAAGCCACGCCCCCAAATTGGTCCCATAGACTTCTATTATAATAGGGCTAGATGCATATCTTTGCATAGCAGTGTCATACAGACTTGGGGGTCGACTCATTAGACTCAGACAACCAATCAGCTTTTCAATATGATAATGAAGCTCATAAGCCACGCCCCCAAATCCATTTAAATACCCTTGATAAGTCTTCCGTTCACTGCCATTTTAACTGGTCTACATGCATAACTTTGCATAACAGTGTCCTATAGACTTAGGGGTTGGCTCATTGGACTCAGACAACCAATGAGCTTTTAAATATGATAATGAAGCTCACAAGCCACGCCCCCAAACTGGTCCCATAGACTGCCATTGTAACTGGTCTACATTCATATCTTTGCTAAGCAGTGTCCTATTGACTTGGGGGTTGGCTCATCTGACTCAGAAAACCAATGAGCATCTCAATATGATAATGAAGCTCACAAGCCACGCCCCCAAACTGGTCCCATAGACTGTCATCATAAGTGGCTTACATGCATATCTTTACATAGAAGTGTCATAGAGACTTTGGGTTGGTTCATTTGACCTGGACAGCCAACCACATTCAAGTTCACTCTTTAACCTCGCCCATAGCAACAAAACAGAGTACCCTAGCAACCATTCATCAACAGCTATATCTCAGTATCAGAACATCGTAGAGACTTGGGGATTGGCTCGTTTGACTCATGCTAGCAAACGGAACTTCCTATATGCTACACATGCTAGCAGTGACTAGCTACATGCTAATATTGACTAGCCAAGTACTGTAACTTGCTAGAAATGCTTACTAAGTATAAATATTTCATCAGGCATGTATGTGAGGCTTGCCTAATAACCACCCAGGGTACCCAAGCAACTGCCTAGCAACCACCCAAATTACCCTAGCAACCGCCTAGCAACCACCTAGCAACCGCCTAGTAACGCGTTAGTAAGGGCCTAGCGACCACTCAGGACACCCTAGCAACCGCCTAGCAACGCCTTAGCAACCACTTAGAATACCCTAGCAACCACCTAGCAACACCTTAACAACCACCTAGCAACCACTCAGGACACCTTAGCAACCGCCTAGCAACACCTTAGCAACCACCTAGCAACCACTCAGAACACTCTAGCAACTGCCTAGCAACCACTCAGAACACCCTAGCAACCGCCTAGCAACCACTCAGAACACCCTAGCAACCGCCTAGCAACACCTTAGCAACCACCTAGCAACCACTCAGGACACCTTAGCAACCGCCTAGCAACACCTTAGCAACCACCTAGCAACCACTCAGAACACCCTAGCAACCACCTAGCAACACCTTAGCAACCACCTAGCAACCACTCAGGATACCATAGCAACCGCCTAGCAACACCTTAGCAACCACCTAGCAACCACTTAGGACACCCTAGCAACCGCCTAGCAACGCCTTAGCAACCACTTAGAATACCCTAGCAACCACCTAGAAACACCTTAGCAACCACCTAGCAACCACTTAGGACACCCTAGCAACCGCCTAGCAACACCTTAGCAACCACCTAGCAACAACTTAGAACACCCTAGCAACCGCCTAGCAACACCTTAGCAACCACCTAGCAACCACTTAGGACACCTTAGCAACCGCCTAGCAACACCCTAGCAACCATTTACATTACCCTAGCAACCACATAAACACATGAATTTAACCATTTCTCCACATTTACTGCTATTTTGCCCAGTTTAGTACCATTTTGTACCCCATCGATTTGCCACGCAAACCCCATTCACATTTCCTTTAGGAAATGTACAATTCTAGTTATTATTATTATTATTATTATTGTTATTATTATTATAAGTGCTTAAATGTTTCAGAAGCCTAATATTAGCCTAAATTTATTTTGTAAAGCCATGATGGCTTCTCTAAGTATTCTTTCACTCAAACATGAAAATTCTACCATCATTTACTCACTCTTTACTTGTTCGAAACCTGTTTGCCTTGCTTAAAACCAGGAGAAAATATTTTGAGGAACACCTGAAATCTGTAACCACTGACTTTCATAGTATTTGTTTTTCCTACTATGGAAGTCAGTGGTTACCAGTTTTTTTTAACAGAAAAAAGACACTCATAAAGGTTTGGGACCACTTGAGGCTGAGTAAATAGTGATCAAATTTTCATTTTTTGAGGGAACTGTTACTTTAAATAAATAAAAAAGCATGTATATTATTACATATGCAATTCATTTATGTAGTCATTTCTATAATCACACTGCTAAGTTGAATGTAAAGTGTACCTAAAACTGAAAAATCTGTTTTTAAGAAGGACTGAACTTTTATATGTAATATTGGTATGCAATGGCTAAGATTTAAGTAGCAGAGGAGAACATTTTAGGTTTGTTCCCTATAGCCTTTTCACAGATGCATATACCGCCGATGAAACTTGGCTATTTAGTTTCCTAAAAGCTGAATTTATCTTCATGATACTGTCCCTTCAACCGCAGCGGGCTTCAGTTACCTCCCTCTTCACCTCCCCAAATCTTGGGGAGTACAGACAAACAGTGTCTCTGGTTCACCGGGGACCATATTTCCATTCACGCTGACCTTATTTTACATGTGAATTATATACAGTGCAAGACTCCCTGAACCCAGAGTGAACCCGCTCTTGGATCACGGTGTTCATGGAGTGGTCCCAAGTCTTTATGAAATGCATATGCCTGCATAGGCCTTAATACGAAATGTGGCATACATCTTCATTGCGCACGTCACTGATTACAGTTAAGTGAACATTAGTCACATTCCTGGATGAAAGGTTGCGAGAGGTCATGTTGTCTTCGCGGGGGAAGTTGTTTAGAGAATATACTCAATTTAAGAAAGGTTATGGTGGTTTTGTTTGTGAAGATTATCTCATGCACCTCTTATGCCTAGAATACATACCATAGAGATTGAGAAACGTGTAGGAGCTGATGTAAATGCTCATTTATCATTCGCATGGGCTATTTAATATCTAATTTGTACCATATTCAAGTTATGGGCGCTCATAATTCAAGTTCAAGGGTGTCAATAAATTGTGGTTAGTTCATATGCCTGGGATGTTATGACATGTTTTGCATCATTTGTATCGCCCTTGTTTTCAGAAGATAGATCTTGTCTGTCATAACATATCCATAAAGGATTTTTATTAGCGTACCTGCAAGTCTTTTCTTTTGTCTCCGATACACTCTTGCCAAATGTCTTGTTGGTTTTTACTGACTGTTGTACTCTGTGCTTTTTGCCAATCTGTGATTTCATATGCTTCGCAAAAGCCTGTTTAATGCAGATTTTGGTGTTGAACAACGCCATGTTGTTTTAGAAAACAAGAAAAGCCTGTGAAGGTTGCACAAGCGACTTTGCAGAAGTGAAGAAGAAATGAAGGCTATTATGTTTGTATTATGTAAATATTCACAGGTGAGATCTCATGAAAACATGTTTGCCAGATGTTTGGTTTAATTCTAAAATAGTTTTAAATTATTATCAAAAACAGTTATGTATTTACTTCTGAATGCTCATAGCATCAATTGCTGAAAGATAAATGGGTAAACAATAAAAAACAAATAGCTTAAAATATAATTTTAAACTCTGTCTTGATTGATTTCAGGAGCTTTTAACATGTACTAAAGAAATCTAAACCAAACCATTTTTTTAATTGGGGCTTTCTGTATTTTCCCAACACAAGATATAAAAGCATTTAAATGTATACAGTTTTATTTTATTCATGTATAAATTTTATTTTATTTTATTTTATTTTTTTATTTTATTTGTGTATTTTTCAGATAACCAGCTGCATAAAAACATTTAAATGTGTATAGAAATGTAATGTAATTTTGTTTTAATTTAATTTAAATTTATTTTGTTTCTGTATTTTTCCAGTAACGAGCTGTATAAAAACATTTCAATGTACTGTATATAGAAATTTTATTTAATTTAGTTTTTATTTTATTTTATGTTTTTTAATGTATTTTTTTCAAAGACAGGCTGTATAAAAATACATTTAAAAGTATATATACAATTTTATTTAATTTTGTTTTAATTTTATTAAATTTTATTTAAACTTATTTCTGTAATTTTCCAATGACGAACCGTATAAAAAATTTAATGTATATAGAAATCAAATATGATTTATTTTTTATTTTATGTTATTTTATTTTATTTCTGTATTTAAAAACTAGCTGTATAAAAAAAAAAAAAAAAAACAATTAAATGTATAATTTATTTTATTATATTTTATTTGGAGCAGAATTTATCTGTTGAGCCCTTCTTAAATTTTGCTATTTACTCCAGTAACTTTTGCCATAAGTGGTTAATTTTATGCCATTAACAAGATACATTTTCCCTTGAGTATGTACACACTGCATTACAAATAAAATCTCTTTTTACACTGTGTATTTGAGTACAGCATATTCTTCAGAGAAAATGGAAAGTGAACAGTCTAGTCTTACATAAAGTGTTACCGCCAACTATGTAAAATTGAACAATGTTTCTCTTTGAATGTCTGGTAGAGGCAGTTTTAAATGGCAAGAAAACAGTATAGTGTGTCAAACGCTGTTGAAAAAATGAAGAACTGTGAACATGGAACAAGACGAGTGGATAAACTGTTCTGTTTCCTACGGGAACCGCAGTTAACTCTAGTATTTGTGGATATTGCACGATCCAAGGAATTTCGTTTTTTTGGCCATCGTATACAGAGACAAAAGATTTGTTTGAGGACTCGCTAGCGTGGTTGTATGCGTCCTGCCTCCTTAAGAGTGTAGTCAAACGTGAGATATAGGCTGTCAGAAATAGTCTCCATAAGCAGCGATAAATCAGGACAAGTGCTTTTTTCCGTGACTGTCTCGAGAAAAAGGGCAAACGAACAGAACTAACTTGATTTCCCTACCATAGCGGTTTCTTTTCACGTTATGTTGCATTCCTTGGATGGGGATCTCTTTGTGGATGTATTCGGGAATGGACAAAAGTGCAATGTCACCAGAGTTTGTGATTGATGAGGAGACAAAAATGCAAGAAACATTCCATCCAAACCACTCTCAAATGGTACATCTTTTATCTTAAGATCATTGTTATTATAAAAAAACTGATATTAGGGATGTTCAGTATGACGCTATACAGTTAAAGTCAGAATTATTAGCCCCTCTGTATATGTTTTTCCCAAATTCTGTTTAAAGGAAAGAAGTTTTTCAACACATTTCTAAACCTAATAGTTTTAATAACTCATTTCTAATAACTGGTTTATTTGATCTTTTTCATAATGACAGTAAATAGTATTTGACTTGATATTTTTCAAGACACTTCTATACAGCTTAAAGTGACATTTTAACTAGGTTAACTAGGCAGGTTAGTGTAATTAGGCAAGTTATTGTGTAAAGTTGGTTTGTTCTGTGTTGACAATCAAAATAAAAAAACAATATTGACCTTAAAATATATATATATATTTTTTAATTCCCAAATGATAAATAATATTTTAATATTAATAAATAATTTTGATAAATAATATTTTTTCTTCTGGGGAAAGTATATATATATATATATATATACATATATATATATATATATATATATATATATATATATATATATATATATATATATATATATATATATATATATATATATATATATATATATATATATATATATATATATATATATATATATATATATATATATATATATATATATATATATATATATATATATATATATATATATATATATATATATATATATATATATATATATATATATATATATATATATATATATACTAATAATTTATATAATAACTAATTTATTAATCATTTGGGGTAATAATTTTGACTTCAACTGTATTATTGTGCATATTGTGCTTGATGTTGATTATTTCGTGGTGTCAGAAAATATATTGTTTTGGTAATACTTTTTCATAATTTATATGAGCGAAATATTATAAGCCATTACGGGGATGCAAAGAGAAACTTGAATAACTTGAAACTACAATATTTATATTTAATATTTTATTTAGCTTTTTTATGTTGGACCTGTAATCATTAGATTTTCAAAAGTGTTTTATATTGTATTAATGCTTATTATACCTCTACATTTTTGATCAAACATTTGCCCTAAAATTCTAAATAAAACGATAAATATGATCACGTATCTAAATTGTAAAATTGTAAATTGTCTAAATCTTTGGACAAAATCGTGTTGTAAATGACTAAACGTAAAAGCATGAATGTGTACATTTCTGACTATATAGGTTGGTTGTGTTGATTGTTTGGTTGGTTGGATTTTTGGTTTGCTGGTTGGTTGATTGATTCATTGATTGATTGGTTGGTTGGCTGGTTGGTTGGTTGGAATATAGCTAAAAGAAACTAATGTCAGGTGTCAAATATAGCCTGTGTGTATAAACATGTTTTAATATTAAATGTATTAATAATATAGTTTAAAAGATAAAAATGTATCATTTTAGTTAGTAAGTTTTAGTTTAGTTAAGGTGTTTATATCCTGGATTTTACCCACCTTTCATTATTTTTTTTCTTTCTCTCTTTCTTTCTTTCTTTCTTTCTTTCTTTCTTTCTTTCTTTCTTTCATTCATTTTTTAATGTGAGCCTCTATGGATGATGTTTGGGATTTTCTGATTTTTTGATTGAATATTGCGAAATAAGTTTGATTGACTGAATTTACTTTGCAACAAATACACTCAAAAATTATTTTTGTTTTTTGTTCAAATACTTATTAAAAATGAGCTGAAGCAACTTAATTCCTGAGTTTTTTAGGGGATTTCTGACTATATACTTAATATATTAAAAAAGAAATATTAAAAAAGAAATAGTCCTTTACACGTGGTCAATATATATAAACTATTAATTGGTTGATTTTACAGAAATGGTAGTATATTGTGATATGTATTAGGATATGGGATGACATTGTGTATGATATTTTTGTCATATTACCCTGATGTCATACACTTTAAAATAATTGTTGCTGCCTTAACTCATGTAGTTGAATCAGTTAAACTTTTCTAGTCATCTCATCTTAAATCAGTCAAACTGACTAAAAATATGAAGTTAAACTGTATTACTTAAAAAATAATTGAAACCTGATATACTTATTAAAATAAGTTAAAGCAACAAACATTATTCGTCTTGACTTTTTGTCATTATTACATTTTTACAGTGTATCAACAATTTTTGATATTGTTCTTCTGCATTGATTATATGTTATAAACACTGTTAAAAACACAGCAGATGCTTTCAAGAAGTACTTTTTCACTTTTACTAACAGTAATTGAGTCTTTATGTCTTGAAAAACTCAACGGATGGCAATTGCAGATGGTAAAATGTTGAAGTCATTTCAAATTCAAATGTAACTTGATGTCTTCATGCGCCATTCTGAAAAATAAAAAGCTCGCTGAGGCTTATGAAACAGCTCATTTGGATTTTAAACAGTGCGGTTTTAAAGTTACCGAGAGATTGGTGACGAAGGCTCAAAAGTTTGGTCTTATGTCAGCTCAGCCCATCTTTAATGCAAGCAGACCGCCAGGATGACAGCTGTGGCCCCCCATTCTGTCTTAATCTATTATAAGAGTCGCGCTTTAACTTTTGAGCTCCTCGTGGCTTTTATCTGGTGGTGTCGGGAGGCCGTTAGCCCTTCGCAGTCTACCAGAAATGAGACGTAATCCTCTTGGGTTGTCATTGATTGAACCCCTTTCCTTTGCAGACTCTTTACACACATCATGTTGGTGTTTTTTTTTTTTTTTCTTTTTCCTAGGAACATTGGCTATCATGTGAGACCTGAATCTTTAACCCATCAAATGAGCTTAGGTTTTACTGGTGAGGCAAAGTCCGCTAGATCCCATGATTCATCATTAATCCGTCTCTCCTTCTCCTCTCTCTCTCTCTCTCTCTCTTTCTCTCTCTCTCTCTCTCTCTCTCTTTCTTTCTGTTGCTCACGAGTACAATACTCTGGTTCTCTGAGTAAGTTCAGCTTTTCCACTTAACACTTCCCCTGTCCTCAGTGCTCCCTCGCTCTTATAATGCATTTTTAAATCCCTCATTAGCCCCAATACCGCTGCTCCTATAAATTAGGAGCTTATTTTCTCTTGTTTGTAGTTTGGAAACTTACTTTACGAGATGGCAGAATAATTGAACATTTTTAAAGGGATGGTTTATGCAGAAATTCTAATTTACAGTTAATTTACCCTCAGGCCATTGAGATGTAGGTGACATTACAGAAACACTACAGAATGTTTTAGTTAAATCTGTGGGTTTTTGCTGATTTTTATAATGCAACTTTATGATCATCCATTTGAAAGATTACAAATAAACACAAATAATTGTTATACCTATTTTTATTTATTTGTTGGTTGGTTTGCTGGTTGGTTGGTATTGTTGGTTGGTATTGTTGGTTGGTTTTGTTGTTTGGTTGGTTGGTTGGTTGGTTTTGTTGTTTGGTTGGTTGGTTGGTTTTGTTGTTTGGTTAGTTGGTTGTTTGGTTGGTTGGTTGGTTGGTTGGTTGGTTTTGCTGTTTGTTTGTTTGGTTGGTTATGTTGTTTGGTTGGTTGGTTGGTTGGTTCGTGGTTTGATTTTGTTGGATGGTTGGTTTAGTTTAGGTTGGTTGGTTGGTTTGTTTGGTTATGTTGATTTGGTTGGTTGGTTTTGTTGTTTGATTGGTTGGTTGGTTTTGTTGTTTGGTTGGTTGGCTCAAGGTTTGGTTTGGTATGGGTTAGATGTTTGGTTTGGTTTGGGTTGGTATGGGTTAGTTGGTTGCTTTGGTTTGGTTTGATTTAGGTTGGCTGGCTGGTTGATTTGGTTTAGTGTGATTAGTTTGTTGTTGGGGTCGCGGTGACGGAGTGGGTAGTGCTGTCGCTTCACAGCTGGTTTGAGCCTCGGCTGGGTCGTTGGCGTTTCTGTGTGGAGTTTGCATGTTCTCCCCACGTTCGTGTGGGTTTTCTCTGGGTGCTTTCCTCCACAGTCCGAAAACATGCGGTACAGGTTAATTGGTCTAAATTGTCCATAGTGTATGAGTGTGTATGGATGTTTCCCAGAGATGGGTTGTAGCTGGAAGGGCATTCGCTGTGGTAAACATATGCTGGATAGGTTGGTGGTTCATTCTGCTGTGGGGACCCCAGACTAATAAAGGGACTAAGCCAAAAAGAAAAGGAATGATTGGCTGTCTGGTTGGTTAGTTTGGTTTGGTTTTGTTTGGTTGGCTGGTTGGTTTAGCTTGGGTTGGGTTGGTTGGTTGGTTGGTTGGCTGGTTGGTTGGTTGCTTGGTTGGAATGTAGCTCAAAGAAACTAATGTCAGGTGTCATATGTAGCCAGTGTGCATAAACATGTTTTGGTACTAAACGTTTATATTATATCATATAAATAATATAGTTTGAAAATGTATTATTTTAGTTGGTAAGTTTTACTGTATTTAAGTTGTTTATGCTCTGGATTTTGGTCCACTTTTCACTGCTTTAATTTTTTTCTTCAGTATTATTATTGTTTTTTATTGTGAGACTCCATGTAATATGGATGATTTGTGTATGAGTTTTTCTGACCTTTTTATTTAATATTATGAAATATGTTTGATTGATTGCCTTTCCAACTACTGAAAACATGACGTTTGTTGTTTGTTTAAACTACTTATTTACAATAAGCTAAATTGGGATGAGCAACTTAATTGTTTTATGTTTAGTCCACTTAAATTTGTAAAAATGAAAAAGTAATAAATAAGTGTAGTGTGAAGCTTTACATTTTTTACAGTATAGTGGACAGGTCACTGTTCACATCTGTATTTATCATCAGTCACTTGTGATCTGATTCATAATAATACCGAGTGCAAGCAGTATTTTAATGTCTGTTACTGTATATGTATTCTTTGTTTACTTTTTGCAATGCACAGTCATGCCTTGTAAGCTTTTGGAAATCAAACTTTTAATTTCTAAAGGAGCAACTAGCTATTGGTGATGCTGCACTAAACCAAAATGATTATTTGTAACATGTCATTTCAGTACAGAAAAAGATCTTCTCATCTCTTATTATTAAAGACAGCCCAGGACCTCCCAGATTCACTGATCCGCCATGTTTTTATAGGTGGCGGTTGGTGACCCATGATGATTATTGCTTGCGAACATGGCAATTAAATGCAGTGTAATGCGCACAGTAGTCAACGCAAATGGCTTTTAGCCTCTTTTTTGGAAAATGCAATGCCGTAGATTTGCAATTACTGCTAAATTATTAAAGTTAACGTTGACCTAATGCTGGCTCTCTATAATTTAGGGTCATGTACTTGTGTTTTTATGTGGTTCAGTGCCTGTAACCAGTGGCTTCTCTGTGCAGCATCAGCAGATTTGGAAAGCCGGAAAAATAAAAAAAGCATCATTTACCCAACATTTTGCAAAGCTTCCATAGAGCTTTAATCCTTCACTTTGAGATCTTCCAATAAGAGCTGTTTTATTTTATTTATTTTTTTTGTATTTAAAGTAATATTATTTTAGCATTAAATGCTTTTTTGTATTTATGTTTCAGCAATATTATTGACAAATATAAAAATGTTCATACAATTTATTTACAATAAAGTAATATTTTCTGCCTTTTAGTAGATTTTTTATATCAGAGACTTGCTTTGTTTTGCAAATGAGTGGATCTAATTGGATTTGCATTGCACACATTAAATAAAAGTTACAAAAATAATATTTTGTGCAGTTTTAATTGGAAGTTTAACTTTTATACTGTTTTATATATAACTTTATTTATTTATTTGCTTACTTATTTACTCACTCACTCACTCACTCACTCACACACTTACTTATTTAAGAGACCACTTGAAAAATGGCCTGATTCTCCAGATTTACTATTTACAATTATGTGTTTGAGTAAATGTTATTTTGTTTTGTTTTTTCTGGAAATGTTAAAAATGTTTTAATGTTGTTGTTTTTGTATTAATTTTTAGATAAGTAAATACAAATTATTTACTTAGGCCCACACGGTTCTTTGCACACAGAAATCCACAGATTTAATTAAATGGTTGTACAGTTATATTTATTCAGTTTTTAAATTCAAAGTAACATTATTTTAGTATTAAATACATTTTTATATTTAAATTTCAGCAATATTATTGACAAATATAAACATGTTCATATGATTTATTTACAATACAATTTGTAAAGAAATATGTTCGATCATTTAGTAGATATATTATATCAGAGATTTGCTTTGTTTACCAAACAAGTGGATCTAATAGGATTTGCAGTGTAAACTTAAATAAAAGTTTAAACATATTAGTTTTTATTTCATATATTAGGTTTTTAGTTACGATACTTCCAAATTGTTGTGCATAAATCCATTTAATTACAAAATTCTGTGCAGAAATAGCTAAAAATGTCCACAAATTCTGTCTGGTCCTACTTATTACTTAGTAGCTTTTATTATTATTTACTTAGTTGAGAGGTAGGAAATCAATATTTGGTGAGGAAACCCTGATTTTTAATCACAACAAATGAAAACAAATTAATCAGTTTCCATTGCTGTAAATAAAATATTTTTATTTGAAATTTATAATAGGTGTTAAAAGACCAAAAACAAATGTCGATATTTTACTTAAATCCATACCTATAAATTACAATAAATTCTTAGAAACTAAGGACATTTCCAATTGGTCTCTTAATTTTGTTCATAGCTGTTTTTTGCCCAGGTAGTATAATATGTCCTCATTCATTCATTCATTCGTTCATTCATTCATTCATTCATTCATTCATTCATTCATTCATTCATTCATTCATTCATTTATTCATTTATTCATTCATTTACTCACTCACCCACTCACTCATGCAGCATAGACTCATTCTGAAAACGTAGCCCTATATACATTTCTGGAGATTGCAAATTATGTAGTCAGAAGTACGTATGGCTCCATTTCATCTTTAAAGCAAATGCTATGGGGCGGGCGGTATGACACCTTTCCTGTTCACGCTTGCCAGCTGACCACTTACCTCCGTATGGACTGCTTTACCGCTGTGACCAGTTTGTCCTGTTAGCTCGCAATGTACGTCAGCAGACTTAAGATGCAGAGAGGAGTTGACCACGTCGACAAGGTGAAAGCAATTAAAAAAAAAACAGAAGCCAAAAAATAAAATAAACAAGTAAATAACAGGGTGAGAATGTGCTAAAATCTGAAAATTTGGTAAACATCAGGCAAGGGCTTTTCTTTTTCTGGATTGCTTTTAAAAATTGTTGGTTGGGTTTAGGGAAAGGGGTGGGAGGGTCAATCAATACAGTTGGTTGGGTTTAGGGAAGGAGGAGGGTGGGTCAGTTGATCGGTCATTTAGTCTGTCAAACAGTCACTTGACAGCGGCCCCAGATGGATTTACAGAGAAAAGCAGGCATGAATGACACTCGCGAGAGAAGTTTGAGATCTCAAAAAGCGTACACAGTGGCCTCTGGTGGATTCGCAAAAACAAAAACTGCAAAAAAAATAAGTAGCTCCTAGGACGTATTTTAGCGTTCTCCAGAAATATATATAGAGGTACATTTTGCCTCTAGGTTGGACTAATTTATTCCCTCATTCACTCACTCATTCATTTAATTATTCATTCATTGACTCACTCACTTATTTACTCACTCATATTTATTTATTAATTTATTTAATTATTTTTTTTTGCTTGCCTGCTTATTTGGTTTACTTACTTAATTTTATTTGATTGTTTTTTTATTTTGTCATCTCTCTGTGTCTCTGCTTGTTGATGGTTTTGGTCAGTAAACCATTCAATATTACTCTTGGCAGCATCCGGGTTGAGGAAGCGTATTGACAGTTTTATATCGAGAGGCCTGAGTTGGAAAGAGGCTTCAGAAGCTTTTCCTACAAAGCCAAAGCAAAACACGGACTCCTTTCATGTTACAGGTGCTTTACAAATCTAGCCTGTTTACGCTTCTGATATGAAGACCATATGTGCCCTCACGTGGACGTCCATATAGAGGTGTATTACAGACGGCATAAATCTTCCTGTCCCGAGTTCACGTTCTCTGTTATGCACATTCATGCTCGTGCTCGAAGTCTTAAAATGCAATTCACAGTATTGCGTAACTGGAGAACAAAAGGATGGAAGTCGGGATAAAAGGGAAAGAGGAAGCAGAAAGGATGATCTTGCAGGAATGTGGGCTGAGCTGAACCATATGACCCCTCAAAGATGAACAAAGAAGATTATTTACTTTTGATTTTATTTGATTTTATTTTTGCCTGAAATTTAATGATATTAAAAATGTACATATTTAGTTTTTTAGTAAAAATAAACTGACTACAGAAACACAATTGGGATATACAACACAGATATTTTTGTCAAGTTTTAACATGCTTCATTGTAGATATAGTGTTAATATAAACAGTGTTTAGAGTAAATAACAGAATAGAGAGCATACATAAGTTTGTTAGTTTAAAATGTATTGTTCGTTCTGCCTAGCACAGAAAGGAAATTTGTCTTTAACACTAGTAACATACAACTATACAACAATCACATAATAGCAACACTCAACAAGACAACCACATGAATTAAAAAACTTAAAAACTATATTAGCCCCAATCTGATTATTCCAGATCATTCTTGATCATTTTGACAATGTGTGTGCATTATATATTTATTATCAGGGTGTCCCCAGGGTCTTAAAAAGTTATAAAAAGTTGATAAATTAATGTAGAGAAATGTAAGGCCCTTAAAAAGTATTAAAAAGTCTTAAATGCTATTTTGCAAGGTGTTAAATTTTTTATATATATTTTTTGGATTATGCAATGTATGGTTGTATGCTAAAGTTTGCCTAAATTACAACTGCAAATATCAGGATGCTGTGTAGTCTATGAGATCAATGAAATCCATTATACTTGACATTATGCTGCTTTTTTTTACTGCAGTAACCAAGGCATCTCCATTATTTCTGCAGTTCTATAGGCACCAACCTGCTAAATTAGCTAGATTAAATCGATTTTTATTTTTATTTAGTATATGATTAATGTTTTAGTTTTGGATAAATTTCTTACATTAATATTTAGTAAATATACTGCAAGTTAAAATCTCGCCAGTGTTTCCGCTTGAAACCTAAAGTGGTTATAAGGTCTGTATGTATGAGAAGTGTCTCAAAAAGGTCTTAAAAGGTATTGAATTTCACTCTCTTATTCCTGTATCTGATTATGTATATGTGATACACACACAAACATAGAAACATTCATTCATTTTCTGCCTTAGTCCCTTTATTAATCCAGGGTTAGCTACAGCGGAATGAACCACTAACTTATCCAGCATATGTTTCACACAGCGTATTCCCTTCCAGCTCAAACCCAATACTGGGAATGATGCATACACACTCGTTCACACACATACACTACAGCCAGTTTAGTTTAATCAATACACCTATACTGCATGTCTTTGTACTATGGGGGAAACCGGAGCACCCAGAGGAAACCCACATGGAAGAACATGTAACTCCACACAAATGCCATCTGACCCAACTGGGACTTAAACCAGCGACCTTCCTGCTGCGAGGCGACAGTGCTAACCACTGAGCCACCATGTCAACAGATAGAAACAAAATTATACAAAACTTAATTTTTAAAGAGATATTCAAATTTATAATAATTTGTATCAAATACACATATTTTATATAAATAAACATTCTGTCCAATATATGCAGGTCTGTGTGTATATGTATACATATACATCTTAAATATATACAGTACACATACTTAAATAAATTCAGATTAATCACAATTCATTTTTGGCCAACAATTTCTTCACTGTGGACACAGCCAAGTAGCCTTACTGTAACTTATGGCACAATTCAATCAGTGGCTAAGTCTTTATAATTCTCACTAATTATTTTGTTATTTAGTTTACAAATAGCATGTTTAGCTGTCTTTACGCTTTATGATGAATAATATACAAACAGTACACACAATGTATTGCAATAAATGAGTGATATAATTTAGCAATCCACTTTTGGACCATTATTTGGTATTGGTAATATAAAACATGTTGCTTATAACATTTTTACAAATATTGCCTCGCATATCAAATATAGCATTATATTGCAGACTTTCGCACATTGCATTTGTTCTGCTTTAGTATTTAATGTGGTGTTCGTCAGCATGAAGCTCATGGACATGTTCTCAATATTGCATCTCGATTCAATTAAACAGAAGTGGAAGAGGCCACTGAGTCAAGTTACAGGTCGAGTCTCTGGAGAGCAGTGAACCGGCTGTCAGAGAGCATGTGTGTGTGTGTGTGCTGGACTGGGTGGATGAAAGTGTGTTTTTTGTCAACTGGTGGAGGTTTTACTATTCCATTTAGGCTGTACTACTTTTTTTTTTTAATTGATTTGAAATGATTGCTTAATTATCATACAAAGCAGAATGTGTCCTGGACAAGTCAATGTGAGAAAGATCGTTCATATTATAATATATTATATTAATTATATTATATTATATTATATTATATTAAATATATTATATTATATTATATTATATTATATTATATTATATTATATTATATTATATTATATTATATTATATTATATTATTCATTCATTTTTATAAATTTTCTGCCTTAGTCCCTTTATTAATTCGAGGTTAGCCACAGTGGAATGAACCGCCAACTCATCCAGCACATTTTTACGCAGCGGATGCCCTTCCATCCTCAACCCATCCCTGGGAAACTTTCCACACACACATGAACACACACACTCATACACTACGGACAATTTAGCCTACCCAATTCACCTGTACCGCATGTCTTTGGAATGTGGGGGAAACCGGAGCACCCAGAGGAAACCCACGCAAACGCAGGGAGAACATGCAAACTACACAGAAAAACGCCAACTGAGTCAAGGATCGAACCAGCGACCCAGTGACCTACCTACTGCGCCACTGCGTCGCCCTATATTATATTATATTATATTATATTATATTATATTATATTATATTATATTATATTATATTATATTATATTATATTATATTATATTAACAAGGCAATAACAGTATTTTAGCAATTGACAGTAGTACTTCTCACAAGTTACTTCAAAAATTAAACATGTCAACATACGAAATAACTGAATATTTAGTAATGTTTTACTGTTTTGTTAAATAAAAATAATAAAGTGGAATTAATAAAATATATAGCTTCAATGCTGCCACCTGTACTGTAATTTAAAAGTATATCATGTTTATTTGCAATGGCATAGAACTTTGGATTGTCCAATTGATTTGCAATAGTATTTTTTTCATAATCATGCCTGTACATCGTTGTATTATCTTTGGGAGAAGCCTGTGTCATTTCTGGTCCAAAACAATAATTGCCAATTTGCCGGGGGTATGAATAATTTTAGGCTTGACTATGTATGTGTGTGTGTGTGTCTTTTACCATTTATTTCTGATTTCTATCTAAATTAATAGCAATGACAAGGCTTTCTGTGAAATTAAAGTATGTCATTTTATAGAACATGAGATAAAAAACAGTGAAGCAAATTTAGACAGCTAAAAGTCCTGTCACTGTTTTTAGCTAAAACAATATATGAGCCATAAATATGTTTCAGTTAACAACAACAACAAAAAAGTTGTTAATACATAATTTCTAAAATTGTTGAGCATCATTTTCAGCATTGTTATTGGAATCAAAGACCAATTGATACAATGTTGCGAATTAGGGTTGGGCCGATAGACGATGCCATTGTCCATCGCCAATGGCTGACAGACACCACGATGCTGAGTTGGCATTGGGATCCTCTGCCCCGCCCGATTGCAAATCCGCTCGCGAAAAATACATATTCAGGCCCTGTTTACGCTAATAGGTCTTAGTTTTTAAATGGCATTTTAGAACTAAAACGATCCACATCCACACAGGCGTTTAGCATTTCTGAGCAGCCCTCCTTCCACACTACCGCTGAAAATGCACATCACGTGACGCACATCACGTCATGCAATCAAGACAGCGGGTTCAGGCAGTCAGCGGGTCAGTAGACTGCTTCAATCTTTCACTTTCACACTTGCACTTAGTAATTTTAGTGAACACCTCAAATACTGTTGGCGGGCTCCTGTTGGTTGTGCATCTTTTTTACCAACCAAGTTTGTCAACACCATTCGACCTGAGCTCAATCTCCCCTCACCCTGTGAAAGGGGGAGCCCTGGGCTCGAGGATCCCTAGAGCTCAGGGCTTTCTCCCGGGACAGCATGCCAAACAAGCTATGTATAAATCGTGAGCTAAGTGTGAACTCTTGAAATACCATCAATCTCAGTCATCAATGAACATCAAACACACATTTCCTGTATACTGCTTTTACAGTCATCTTTTTCATATGACCAAACTGCTACATGTAATGCTTTTCAATAGATACATAAAAAATATGCAATGACATTAAAAGTCCCAAATATCTTATGTCAAAGCTGTGACTTTTCTAAAGTCATGCGAGTAACAGATCACTCATAACAATAGCGCAGACTGAGATTTATGAGAAACACAAGGCTCAATGAAAAAGAAATGCTTTTAGACTGAAAAAGCCACTTCAGAAAAATGGCAGAGCCGCAGCTGAATGTGGTCCGGGGTTATGCGGTGCAGACGATCCTCAGCCATTTTCAATGGGATGAGTTTTTTTTTTTTACCATAGGATTAGGAGTTAAACAGCACAGTCTCATATTAAGGCTGAAAAATGATATTTGTGCTCGCCGAAAAGTTTCCATCGCCGGGTCGGTCCTTTAATAATGACTTTGGTTACAGGGTATGAAGATCATTTGCTTTATTTGGAGGCTGGAGATATTGCATACACCTAATTACAGAGGCTCAGGGGAAGAAAAAGGATGCAAAAATAGCAGTTGAATTTGAAAAAGTGGAAAGTTTGATAAATATGATCATTGATTTGAGGACGGTTTAATTTGGAAAAAGTTTTATTGCTGCAAAATGTTAGAACTCGGCTTCTGGGTTTATACTGAGGGGAGTTTTTTCTTCTTCTTTCTTATTATTAATACTTTTATTCAGTAGGGATGCATGACATTGATAATACATGACTGTAAAGATGTATATATTTCAATATTTCTGCTCTCTTAATTTAAGAACAACAAAAAAAGTGCCGTTTTTATTGATAATGGATCCTCATTTTTGCAGGATCACACTAGAGACTAGATTAACGATGCTGACAAATCAGCTTAGACGTCACATAAACAAATATATATTAATTATATTTTAAAATATTTAAAATTAGCAGATATTTAATTATAAGAGTATTTCACTATATTACAATCTTATTGCTTTTGTCATAAAAAATACACAAGGAAAAATAATATATATATATATATATATATATATATATATATATATATATATATATATATATATATATATATATTATAATTTATAATTATAATTTAATAACATTAAAATGCCTATATTATATTATATTATATTTAGGAACTAAATAAATGAATAATAATATACAGTGCTCAGCATAATTGAGTACACCCCATTTTGAAAATTAATATTTTTATCCATTTCTCAGTAAATATAGGCATTGTATTTTGATGCATTTAACCAAAACAGATTTATTAAACAGTTATATTTATTAAAATAATATTTTAGTTACCAAATATATTTAGAAATTGAAAGATAATACATTGCAAATATAACAAAAAACTATTTTTTTTTTTTTTTTTTTTGCTTCACTTAATTTTTCCTTTTATTTTTGTATTTAATATTTTTCTATAACATATAAATTTGGGTGCTAGTTTTTGGAAGGTTTTCGTTAGTTATTTTGTTACATAAGCTCCAGATTTGGTTTCAGTACTGGCTAATCTAGTGTATATGTGCAAATATAATATTATATTTGTAATAGAAGGGTGTTCGTATATATGCTGAGCACTAAATGAGTTAACAAATAAATGAATAATAATAAAAGTAAACAATATAAAAAAAAATTAATACAAGGAAAAGCTCCTTTTTTGTATATTTGCCAAGTGCAGAGACAATTTTTACTGGCTTTTTGTTCAAGTTCATGGTACTTCTTACTAGGGCTGCACAATATTGGACAAAATGTACAGTGCAATATTTACATTTTCTGCAATTTATATCGCTTTTTCTTTTTTCAAAAAGATAACTTAATTAATTCTAGATTGATTGGGATGATTTTGTAAGGAAGTGCATGAAACATATATAATAAACAAATTACAAGCAGGTATAAATAAAGTAGAGCAAATATAGAAATGAAGGAGTCTAAAGGCTGGTTTAAACTTCTGCATGCTGTTTATGTTGCTCTGCAATAACACTTCCCTAGCGCTGGCTGGCAGTAGGTTATGTTCCTCTGTATCTAGTTTTTTCGTGGGTGTTTTTTTTTCCTGAGCACTACCTTAATGTACAAGTAGCTAAAACTCAGAGGCGGGAACCGGCAGACATTTAATAACATTAATCACAAGGTAAACACAAAACATCCGGAGCTCCTTTATGAGACTAGACACTTGTAAACACTCACTCTGTCAGGCTAGCGGCTCTCAGCACTCAGCACAGCTACCAAGCCGACCAATCACAGAGCTTGCGATACGCATCGTAGCGATGTGACATTTTTTGAGAGATTTTTCGAGAGTAAAAAACAAAACAGCATAAAAGAGCTAATAATTTTGACGTCAAAATGTTTTGTTTTTTTTTTAAACTGCTTTTATTCTAGCTGAAATAAAACAAATAAGACTTTAGAAAAAATTTAAAAAATATTATGAGACATACTGTGAAAATTTCCTTGCTCTGTTAAACATCATTTGGGAAATATTTAAAAAAGAAAAAAATATGTAAAGGATGGCTTATAATTCTGACTTTAATTGTATATTGCGATATACTTTGTTATATTTGGAAAAATTTTTGGTCACACTTTATTTTAAGGTTCAGTTCTTGTTCTAAAAATCTTGCTCGCAAAACATTTTGACTTTCGTTTCAAGAAACATCTACTTTGCTCCCTAATAATAGTTATTTGTTTGGGTAGGATTATATATGTAGAATAAGATTATACAGAACATTCATTCATTCATTCATTTTCTTTTTGCCTTTTCCCTTTATCAATTTGGGGTCGCCACAGTGGAAGGAACCGCCAACTTATCCAGCATATGTTTCCCGCAGCGGATGCCCTCCCAGCTGCAACCTATCACTGAGAAACACCCATACACTCTCATACACTATGGACACTTTAGCCTAACCAAATCACCTTACCGCATGTCTTTGGACTTGTGGGGGAAACTGGAGCACCCGGAGGAAACCCACGTGAACACAGGGAGAACATGCAAACTCCACACAGAAATGCCAACTGATGCACCCGGTGCTCGAACCAGCGACCTTCTTGCTGTGAGGCGACAGCACTACTACCTACTTCCCCACCGTGTCACCCTCATACAGAACATGTACTTTATAAGTACAAAGTCAATATCTTAATAACATGCATGCAAATAAGCAACTAGTTCAGGCGTGTTCAAACTCAGTCCTGGAGGGCCGTTGTCCTGCAAAGCTTAGTTTAACCTTAATCAAACACACCTGGGCTAGCTAATCAAGCTCTTATTAGGCTTTCTAGAAACATCTTTGCAGGTGTGTTGAGGCAAGTTGGAGTTAAAATCTGCAGGACAACAGTCATTTAGGACCAAGTTTGGACAACACTGAACTAGTTAATAGTGAGAATTGGTGCCTAAAGTGTTACCGAATGTATTAATTCTGATATACTGGGATAATTCTGTAGAGGATTACATCATGTTTAACATGTTATTAACAAACTACAAGCATAGATTAATGCAACAAAGCAAAGATAATAGTGAAATGACCCGTGAATATCCTATAGTTTTGTATATGTCAATGTAAAAATTACACTGCAAAGTCAACTCAACATTGCATATCTTTGCAATGTGACTATTATTACGTTAGAGATGCTAAAATGATATATTGTGCAGCTCTACTTCATACAGAAGTATGCCATCCTGGTTTAAACAGTGCTGTACTTCAGCTTTTATAGAAAGCCAGAAACAGAACAAAGCAAAAAATACCATTAGAAGCTAGTTTTTCTTTGCTGTTATCAATGTATAAGCTGATCTAGACGTCTTAGTTCAGGAAGGGTCACTCAGAAACAGACGTCCACATGTGGTCCGGCTTTGGTCACACATAAAAAAACAGAATGGATCATGTAGGGGTTAGAGGTCACAGGGGGCAGTTTAGGTGACCTCTGACCCCAGACTTCACCCACCGCCTGATCACATTAGACTTCATTTACCGCTGCTGCATCTGTGGAGAAAAATATAACACCGGCGTCAGCTTTTAGACCCAGCAATGTGGAAGCTGGCTTATTTTATATCAGTAAATAGACTCATACTTCAATTCCCTGACACGTCTTATCTGTTCACAATAATAAATGAAGCAAACAGTCACATTATATTTATGGCTGTTTAAAAGGTAATAGATGAGAGTGAGTTTTGTATGTGGTGCTGTTATATGTGTTTATATTTATTTTTATTGATTGGTGTTTATATTTGTATTTTATTGATTATATTTTTATTGCATATTATCTTTTTTGAAAAAAATAACAACAATATGATAATATATAATATAAGTAAAAATTAATAATTCTGTATTTACAAATAAAATTATACTAATGACATACTAATGATACTTTATATTTTTGTTTTACATAATAAAGTAACACAAAAATTAAAAATGTAAATAAAATAACACAAGAAAATACAAAAATACAAAATATCCCAAAAGCTAAATATTTGCATAATGAGGCATGAGTAGAATTTTAGGACTAGTTAGAACTTATATTAGAAATAATAATATAAATTTAAATAAAATTAATTAATATTTAATTAATATTTTACATATTATTTTATATATAGTGCATATTATCTTTTTTGAACAAAAATACAATATACATAATAATAAATAGTACCAAATTTATTACAAAATTTATATTATAAATCAAAATCAAAATTTCAGTCAAAATGTATATTATATATTCTAAACACATACTAATGATACTTTCTATTTTTGTACAATTCAATAATTAAAAATATCTCAAATAAAATATGCATAATAAGGCATGAGTAGAATTTTAGAGCTAATTAGAACTTATACTAGAAATAATAATTGATATTTAAATGAAATTATTTATATAGTATGATTATTTATAGTATTATTTATATAAAATTTTATATAGTGCATACTACCTTTTTGAAAAAAATAATATATCTCATAAAAATATATATATTAATTCTGTATTTACAACAAATACAATTATATTTGAAACTAATGACATACTAATAAGACTTTAAATTTTTGTTTTAAATAATGAAGTGACACAAACATTGAAAAAGTAAAAATAATTGTCTATAACACACGAAAATACAATAATGCAAAATATCCCAAAAACTAAATATATGCATAAGAAGCCATGAATACAATTTGGGAACTTGAATGAAAAATAATAATAAATATTTAAATTAAATTAATAAATTTTTATGTTTATTATATATAGTGCATTTAAATGATGACATAATAAATAATATATATAATATTAAATATCACTGAATTTAATACCAAAATAAATATTTGATACTGATGACATACTAATGATTCTTGGCGACACAAGAAAATACAATAATAAAAAAGTATCCCAATTAAAATACGGCATGAGTAGAATTTTAGAACTAATTCAAACCTATATTAGAAATAATAATTGATGTGTAAATAAAAAAAAAATAAAGCATTTACGAAAGTATTTTTCATGTGAAGCATTGTACCAGTGTTGCATGATGACAAAATAGGAAACGGAAACGATAATTTTTTCTTAATGTAAAGAAATACTCAAATGGCATGGAATCAAATACAAATTGAAAAAAAAAAAAATAAAAAATATATATATATATATATATATATATATATATATATATATTTTTTTTACGTTTATTATATTAAATTTTTTTTTGTTTTATAATACAGTATTGCATGATAAAATTATTAAAATAAAAAAGCATTGTATAAAGTGTACTATACAGTTACACACTCATACCTGTTTTATTTTATTTATTTTTTATTTTACATCGCTGCCAGCTGTTGACTTCAGTTATGACAACATGCAATTTATGAACACATTTTCAGCAAAGACTACAGAGCAAATGCGTCACCTAATTAATATTTCCAAGCCAATCTGATAACTTACAAATCATTGTTACACTTCTGGTTGCACGTATGAACTGCAACATTTTTAGTTCCATATCTCTCTCTATCTAGAGAATGTGTGATATCTCAATCCCCCTGTGTGTCGGACACTTTCTCTAGCCGTGTGCGATCAGATAAAGTGTTAAATCATCAGATCTGTGATAAATTCAGAGTGTGTGGACGCCCTGTTGTGCCTCAGTGTGTTTATCATAGGGAATGTGTTATCGCTCCTCATGCCATTAAGCAATCTAATAAATGATGCAGAGCAAAGATATCTTGTTGAATAAACTTCTGCTGAAGTTTGTTACTGTATATCTCCCAGTGCAGACAGAGGTGAAGTGTTTAGTGTGATGTTCTTCTAAAACATGCAGTATTAAACATTACATTTATATCATGACATTAATAACAGTACCCAAAACTTTTTAGTCTGATTAACTAAACATATTTTTTGTCAAAATGTTATTATTCACATTTTCTTGTTCTGGGGTAGCTGGTATTTTTAAATTAAATTAAATTTAACTTAATTTACATCTTTTATTTTATTTTATTTTATATATATTATACTATTCAAAAGTTTGGGGTCAGTAGGATTTTTAAATTTTTTAAAATAAGCTTCTCCTGTACTCCAAGGCTGCATTTATTTGATCAAAAATACTGTATAAATTGTAAAAAAAAAACTAATTGTAAAAAAACTTTATTTTCAAAGTTTACAGTTTAAAATAATAATTTATTCCAGTGATTTCAATGATGAATTTTCAGCTTTATTACTCTAGCCTTCAGTCACATGATCTTTCAGAAACCACTCCAATAATAATAATAATAATAATAATAACAATAATAATAATAATAATAATAATAATAATAATAATAATAATAATAAATATTATTATTAGTATTATTATTGTTATTATTGTTGTTATTATTATTATTATTATTATTATTATTATTATTATTATTGGTAATGGCAACAAAATCAATAATGACTGGACTAATAATTTTATTTGAAAATACATGTAATAAGTAATAAATAAATATTTAATTAATAAGTATTTACCAATTTAACTTTTTTTTTTGTACGGTAAATAAATGCCGCCTTGATGAACAGATTAATTTTCTTAAAAAAAAAAAAATGACCCCAAACTTTTGACCGGTAATGCATATGTACAGTTGAAGTCAGAAATATTAAACCCCCCCCCTTAAAATCTGCTTTTATTCTAGCCAAAATAAAACAAATAAGACTTTCTCCAGAAGAAAAAATATTATGTTTTGACATTTAGATTTTTATGTATTATTTTTTTATTATTTTTTTATTACTTTTTTTCTTTTATTTCATTAGTTGGCAATAAAATAAAAGTGCACATTTTAACACTTTTTGTCTTCATTACTGATTTGATTATTTCAGAATTGCCGTAACTGATTTCAGTTTAAACCAAAGCAAAGTTTTATTACCATATCTAAACCTAAAAATAGTTTTTTTAGAACTTGAATTAAAAAAAATACAACTGCAAACTGTAAACACTAAAATAATGATCCAATACTCTTGTCTTGCAAGGTAGAACCTTGTAATTGCAAGCAAAAAAGTGTTTGTTTTTTGTTTGTTTGATTTAGAATTTAATATTTCTTTGGCATTTGACCTGTTTTAAAAATCCCCACTTACAAATTTGAGACATTTTTGATTTGTGTGTACATCTAGAATACATTTTCATTGTTATCTTCAGATAATTCCTCATTAAATATTTGCTTTACAGTATGCACAAACGAAGCTTAATTTAACATTTTGTTATATTTCTTCATTTATTTTGGTAGTACTTATAGCTTGAAATTGAATGCTTAAAGTTCATTCAACCAATTAAATATATTGCCCTATTTATATATTTTTGTTAGTTCTCTCTGTTAACCCTATCCCGCAAAATAGGATGTTCTCTTTTCTTTTAATTGCTTTTGCAGCTGAATAAATAATCCTTAAGACATCTCCTGCTCATATCCTTTTACAGTTTAACTCATCGTGTACTCGTGGATGACCCTCGGGTTAAGTGCGTTTGGCTTCGTTTTCCTTAAGACTAGCAGACAAAATGTGTATGCACAAATTCCATATTCACTAGAATCATGAATCAGAATCAGATCTGTTTATTTGAGTGTAAGTCGACCTATACATCAGACGTGAGCTGAGGATATCCCTGTGTAACAATGGAAAATATAGGCATGCTATATAGTCATATACAGACAGAAAACATAAGACAGAACTAACAGGAAAAGTTAAGGTAGAAATATAAACAAGTGATAGCATGATGGAAGAGGAGGATGCTGAAGATTTGAGAGTGTTTATTGTAGATCTGGAGCAGAATGGGAGTGAATTTATTTATTTAATTACATTTTTAATGCCTCAAGAAGTGAATAATGTCCATGACTTAATTATAACTATGCTGTAAATTAATTTGGGGGTGAATTAAGTGATGGTAGTGTTTGTTGGGCTTGCCTAGTTGATTTAAAATAAAGGGTATGCAGAGGCCGTGTGAAATAGAAATATGCCAAATATACTACTTATTTGCCAAATAGATTAATTCATAGCCTTCAAATGGTCTGAATCAGCACCTGTGTTATGATGAGGCTTGGCCTCAAGTTAGTAAGTTAGTAAGCAGGCGTCAGAACAGCAGCAAAAGAGTACATAAATGTAATCCAAAGAGTACTGAGCAATTCCAGCATTATGGATGTGACGTAAAAACTTAAAACATAAATACAAAGAAAAAGTAAACTGTATGTTAACATTGTATTCAAACATTTATTTATATTTTGCAAAAGAACTAACCACAGAGTTATGGTATCAGAAAAATATCAATCTTTAAACACTCTTTTATATTCTAAATGAGAAAAATATTACATTTTTGTTTGACAACATTGACAGAAACATTTTTGAGTATTTTTGCATTACTGTAAAATACAAGCCTAAACAAAAAAATCAAAAGGGTTCCGCTATTTTGGTGAAAAGTAATTTTTTTTCATGGTATGGTTGACATTTGCATGGAAAACAGGCAAAGGTCGTGCAGGTGACAAACAATAAGGATGGCTGGCACAGTGTCGAGATCCCAAATCACAGATGTTTCAAAACATTGCTTCAAAGCGTTTTGAAACACTTTGGTCATGTGACAAAAGCATTTCATTTTGAGACCTGACAAATATTCATTTGACTGATGACAGAGTCAGAAACAAACACTCATTTATATATTAGTGGTCAGTAGGGGTGGCAGAAAAAGTTGATAGATCGCGATTCTTTCTGAATGATTTGGGCCTGCTGGAGCACATTCATATGTGGCAGAATTTGCTTCATTCGAACAGATGGATAAATGCAGGCGTTATCGTTCCGATGCATTTTGCGGCTGCCATTGCACTTCTTCAGTTTTATTATCACTAAATGAGGCAGACAGGATAATATGCCACCTTTTCAGCACACTTCATTATAAGGCTTGTGATCCACATTGATCACATCCGGGGTCCACTTCAGTAAATATCTTACTAAGTTTTTGCTTAGTCCAATGTACAGTAAAAGATACATTACTTACAATTGTATGAGGCCATGCCTTGCACTTACAGATGATCTGTGGATATGTTCAAGGGCTATCTCCCATTGTTCATCAGTCATTTCAACATCTAAGTCTTTCTTAAAAACCCAAATTTGTAATGACTGTAGTTGCTTGGGATTTTAATGAATATACATACTGTTTAAGTATCATATTTTGCTCCGATTTGATTTATTTTTCTGTTTTTATGGTCTCAGTTTTAGTTTTATTTAATTATAATAATCCTGATCCACTTGAACATGGATGAAAGTGATTGATCACTTTTATAAAATGTATCACAAAAGAGAACACTAAAATATTGTATTGCTTAAGAAACTTAAGTGTAAGTAAATGATGGTATATTTACAGTTTTTATTGAACTGTCTCTTTAAGACAGATCTGTCTGTATGCTAGTATGATTGAAATCCCCCACGAGGAAAGCCGGAGAAAAGCAGAGAAAGCATTTCCAGGTTTTACGGGGTTTCACTTTCCAGATTCTCCTGCATTGCTTTTGTGTTTGTCTAGGGTAAGATATTTATACTCCGATAAAAATGTAAGCGTACAACTTGCAGGAAAAGTCAAAGGTTGGGCAGAAGATGTTTAAATATTTCAGATGTGCAGCGAAGGGGCTGAAAATAGCATTTCTGTCTGGGCTCCAGCTGTTGTTTCGTGAGAAAACACACGCCATTTCTTTTTGGTTTTCTCACTGAGGAGGTGCTTGTAATCCCTCTGAAGCAGCTGGACCAGAACATTGGTTCTGTACAACAAGACAGAGTTTTGTGTGCATTCATGTTACCGCAGCACTCAACAATTTGTTTTGCTCACCAGAAATGTCATGTCACATCACATGCTTCGAGTCACCATGAAAATTGACGATTGCTATTTTTCCCCTTTTTTTTCTTAAATGCATGTGCACATGATCAAAATAACTTCAGCAGCATATGTCCTCTGCTCTGATTGCATCTGATGTGAAGGTGGGACAACCTGTCAATCACTGAAAATCCACCAATAGTTAACTGTCCAGCTGTCCAATCAATTCCTCATGCACAAAACAAGTCATGCCCTACAGTTACTCTTGTTTTAGAAACTGTTTAGGCCAATGTTAAAATATGCAGTAAAATGCTTTTTCGACTTCAAAAAACCCTACGAAATGATTTTAATAAGAATCTAATTTATGGAATATAATAAATAATAAATATTTTAGATATAGAAATAGGAATTACAGTTATAAAAAATAAGAGCAAATATAAAATATATAAACTTTAGATTTGAAGAATTTAAGTATAGAACATAGAACAATACATAAGGTATAAAAAAGCTTAGCTATACAAACAAACAAAGAAAGCTTTGAAGTGTTTCTTAAGCCTGATTTATACTTTCACCTGTTGTCGTGACTGTGCATGAACCTCAAGAAATGGACGATGCTTTTATACTTGACACGTTCGACGTTGACTTATTCTTTAAAATGACAGGGGGCAGTCAGAAAAACAAACCGTAAAATCAGACGGAGAAACAGAGACTTTATATAATTAATAACGTTTTTTAAACTAATTATTTTTTTAAATTACTTAATGATTATAAAGATTTTTATAACTTCAAGATTTTTTTTATCAAACTTTGATGCATACCTCCTTGTTCATATCTCGGACAGTTCCACCTTTTAAATTGTATTAAAATATTAATGACAACATAACTTTTTTGTTTTTAATATGGCAATTTACACTTACTAAAAACACATTATTTAGTAAGGGTTTTTTATTTAAACCACTCAACAATTCACACATTATTGTCTGGCTAGTTTGTCCTCTACTGATATGCTAAAAAGGCAATAATGGTCCAACATTCCTGGCCATTATCCCCAATAAAGCCTAGAAAGACAGGGCATCAGTATATTGATAGGTTCAAATATTCCTTTCTCAAAGAAATAACTTGTTATTTAATTTCAGTTTTGTATTTATTCAATTGTTTTAAATTCAAATTCTAATATATACATCAATGTTAAACCTATAAATGGTGGAAAAACATATTCTGTAAGTGTGTATTAAAACCATTTGTCTTTCCACTTTTGCCATGGCCTCTCTTTTTGGCTTTAACAAGCTTATTCCTCAGGTTTTTCCAAACTTTTACAAAAACTGTCTTCCTTTCCCACTATTTCAATTTTTAGCCAGGAATTATTGATCATCTTATTGTCCCTATGATCACGCATGGACAGATCGTAAGGATGTCTGTACAGTCATACCTGTTTCAGACAAAATCTCTTCAAAGTGTTTCATATTCAGCTCAAATCATCCATCGCATAGCGTGATTTGTTTGCTAGAGTCTCAAAAAAAATGAATTGTGCGCTCCAACAACCAAAATCATTTCCACACACCCAAAGCAAACCTTCGCAAAAACAAAGATGTGTCACATTTGCCGCGCACACTCAAGCGAACTAGCGGACGTGTCAAGTATTAACCAGGCTTAACAAAGTTGCCTGGTGCTTAAAAAGAGGAAAGAGCATATCCTCCAGTGTATCCCGTATATGGTTTTGTTAGCCATTATATGGTTTACTCTAATCTACAGTAGCTGATGTCTTGGCTGATTTTTAGCTGGTTGGTCAATTGTTGAGTGTCCAGGACTCCTTAACATCCAGCAGACCGGTCTAGTCTGACATTTTTGAGAGAACATGTTAGACTGGTAAACCAGGCTGTTTTCTCTCATTTCTCCCATTTGGCAGATATTGTAGCACAAACTCTGTGGCGTGGAGCCTTTGGGCTTTTGGAGCTCTTCATGAATGTAAAAAATAGCATTGTGGTAAGAAAAGCAGAAGTTAACACATGGCAGAGATTGTAAACTATGTTTGCCAATACAGTCAGACTTAAAGGGATAGTTCAGACAAATAGGGAAATTCCATCTTTATTTACTCGTGCTATAATGTACTTCAGTTTTAAAACACAAAAGTATTTTTCTTGATCCATATATAATAAATTATATAAAAGCATAGTTTATCCAAAAAATGTTGTGTTGATGAGTTTATTCATCCTCATACTATTCAGTTTGAGTTTATATGTCAGTTTATTTATTTCACAACAGTGGAAAGTGTACAGAAATTAGTGTTCCTCTAGAACATACTGTGAATATCCCAAAAATTAGCCAAAAGAAAAGTTTTCATTGGTAGCCCCTTAGCAAGATATTAGGGCCATACCAATAAAAATACAAATTTAAGCTAAAAACAATACTCAAATGAACAACAAAAAACAACAAAATATCAAAAGCCTAGTGTTCACAATGTTGAGAAGCCATTTGTTAAAATTATACTTAAATGACTTCATGCATTTCGTTAATAGAAGATTTTAATAAAAAGTTTTGATAAACAAAAAAACAAAGTGCACTGTTTATTACGACTGGGTGATTTATTGAAATGGGATCACAAACATGATTAAGTAAAGCTGTAATTGTCATGCACATCTTATTAAGGAAGCATAGTTTTGTGATCAGTAGAAAATCTCCTCTGAAGAAGAAACCCAAGAAATCCTCAAAACATTTCTGAATAAACAAACAAACTAAGATAAAACTGAAAAAACATAACATTTATGTAACTTTGTTGATTAAACATGGATAGTAAACACATGACTAAAGATTAATCTAACAGAAGGATTTTTTTCTGACGCAAAGTTATGACGTTCACTGAAGAGCATCATATACACCTGTCATTTTCACAAAACGATTATCTTAATTTGATTATCGTCTGATTAAATCAATTTCCATTTTGATTCTCCATAGCTTATCGGTGTAACACCACTCTACACTCTCAGAAATAATTGTACACGAGCTGTCACTGGAGTGGTACTTTTTCAAAAGGTACATATTTGTACGCATATTGGTACCTCAAAAGTATATATTGGTACCTAAAAATGTATGGGGGAACACATTTGTACTTTTTAGGTACTATTATGTACCCTAAAGGTGGTCATATGAACCTTTTAGGTACAAATTTGTACCTTTTGAAAAGGTACCACCCCAGTGACAGCTCGCGTACCTTTATTTCTGAGAGTGTATAGTCAATGGTGCTCTATCTGAAATAATGTACTTTGCTGACAAAATTCCCATGAAGTTTGCTTTTAGTTAATTGCCCAGCCTTAGATTTCATAAATCAAGAAAAAAGTGTTGCCTAGAAATCCACTATTATTATCTAAGATTATTTATGCCCTTTTCAGTTAAAATATCTGCATATAAACTCTGATTTTCAGATAACTGTAGGATGACAGTAAACACATGCAGTAATATTTCATGTTACATTTAGATTTTTTTTACCAAACCCTACAGTATGTATCCCCAGAACATTTAGTATATAAGAATGTATGCATTCTCCGAAATAAAGGTCACTTGTGCAGTACCCTTTCAAAAGGTACACATATGTACTAAAAGGGTACACATTAGATCGTGTTGTACTTTAAAGGACCATAATAATACCTAAGATGCACTGTGCACAATCACCTCACAGCAAGAAGGTTGCTGGTTCGAGCCTCAGCTGGGTCAATTGGCATTTTTCTATGGAGTTTGCATCATTTAATTGTGATCGCGTAGGTTTCCTTCTGGTGCTCTGGTTTCCCCCACAGTCCAAAGACATGTGCTATAGATGAATTGGGAAGCTAAATTGGCCGTAGTGTATGTGTGTGAATGAGTGTGTATGGATGTTTCCCAGTGATGGGTTGCAGCTGGAAGGGCATCCACTGCGTAAAACATATACTGGATAAGTTGACGGTTGATTCCACTGTGGCGACCCCAAATAAATAAAGGGACTCAGCCAAAAAGAAAACAAATGAATGAAAGAAAAAGTACCAAATGTAGCCTTTAAAAGGGTACAACCACAGTGACAGCCCTTGTATCTTTATTTCTGATCAGCTTTATGCTTTTTGCTGTTTTATATTGACGAACACAAGCAGAATATATTCTTTTCTCTCTGAAAAAGAATTACGTCCACATGACAATTTGAATAACACTAGTTTAAGCAAATGATGCCTCCTGTTTTTTTTTGTTTGTTTTTTTTTTGCCCCATAAAACTTACTGTAACAATATCAATGTGTTTTTACTCTTTTTTTTTTTTTTGTAGGGTAACACTTGCAGTGTAATGAAAGAAGTGCGTTTGTTGTAGGAATGACACTTCTGATCGCACAGCATTATTAATTAAATCTCACACAATGCAAACATACATGCAAAATCTCCTAAATGATTCTGTTGAAGCAGGCAGCCTAATTATTTAGCATTTGAGAGAAGCGAGGTTTTTCTCAACTTTCAATTGCATTTGCAGCTGTTCTCGCCTTGTACACACAAATGTGCATTAGTCACCTCATCTATCATATCGTTCACCACCCAGATTCATGTCGCACCTTATGATATGCCAAGCATTAATACTTTCCAAGCCTTGTGAAAGTGTGAATCTCTGTTGCATGTTTTCTATTACAGGATGTCTACCGACTGTAATCCTTTATAGCCGAGCAGAATCAGTTTTCCTTTTAAAAGCAACTTCGCTGTCATTTTTCACCGAGGTCATTTTTCCTATAGCACTGCGAAACGAATAGTCTGTTTACTTGCGCGAAACAAGTGCCAGCGAAACCTGAAGAAATGGATCTAAACACACTCTGGCCTGTGCCGTCTCCTTCACCAAACTGTGTGTTTTTCTATACTCGACCCCAGATTGAACCGGAGGAGGAATGACCTCCTCTGGGACCGTCCTACTGCTCTAAAAACAGCCGTCTGAGGGCTGTGGGCCGGAGCGTCGTAGCACGGCTTGGCACACGCCGGTAAATGGCCCCAACGGGCCTCACAGAAAGCCGTGTTTATCGGCCGGTGGCACAGGCCCATGTGTGTTTATAGGGACAGCACCAGAGGGCTGATATTAACTGTATGAGCTAAACAGTTATTTTAAAATGATAGCATCCGTCTGCGCCACACACAATATCCTCCCTCTGTGCTTAATGTTGATGGTTTGGAGCTTAACTTGTTTAGGGCTCGTTTCATGCTGTAATGACGTATATATTGTTTTTGAGATGAAAAGATGTGACGAAATGATGGACAGGCAATGAATTACTTTGCTTAAAGAAATTCCTTACATTATATGAGCTTTTGTTGGTAGTTCAAAGAACATGGCACTATAATTATTTTATATTAAAAAAAAGGGCGGCGCCAGTAGTGAAGTGGTTAGTGCGTCGACACATGCACTCCGGTGTTCACGGCGACCCGAGTTCGATTCTGCCGCGCGGTCCTATGCCGATCCTTCCCCTTTCTCTGCTCCCCATGCTTTTCTGTCAATTCTCTCTACTGTTCTATCTAATAAAGGTGAAATCCCTGAAAAAAATTATAATAAAAAAAAAAATAAAAGAAGGGTTGACACTGTGGCTTAGCACTGTTGCCTCACAGCAAGAAGGCCACTGGTTCGAGCCCTGGCTGGGTCAGTTGGCGTTTCTTTGTGGAGTTTGCATGTTCTCCTCGTGTCTGTGTGGGTTTCCACCGGGTGTTCTGGTTTCCTCCACAGTCCTAAGACATGCAGTATAGGTGAATTAAATAAACTGAATTGGCCATAGTGTACAGTATGTGTGAGAATGTGAGAGTGTATTGGTGTTTCCCAGTGGGTTGCGGCTGGAAGGGTATCCGCTGTGTAAAACATGCTGGATAAGTAGTAGATAAATATATGTATATGAATACTACTAGTATTCACTGTTGGGGGTAATGCGTTATAAGTAATGCGCATTATGTAATAATATTACTTTTCCTAAGTAACGTGTAAAGTATTGCATTACTTTTAAAAAGAATTCATATATTGAACGTCTCAGCTGTTTTTGTTCTTATAACCAAAGTCAATGGGTCTTAAACTATGTTAAATTCAAGAAATAAAGAAATAAAGAAAGAAAGAAAGAAAGAAAGAAAATAAGAAAGAAAGAAAGAAAGAAAGAAAGAAAGAAAGAAAGAAAGAAAGAAAGAAAGAAAGAAAGAAAAAAAAGAAAGAAAGACATTTTTATAATATCTTTGTTTGGTTTCCACAATATAAAGAAACCAAAACCAAATGGGCTTTTAAACAAAAACGCTGTGTAAGTTTCCATTCCCATACCACTCAGCAAAAGGTGAACTCATTGTGCCAGTTTGTGATGAGCTTGAGGCGAACGAGTGCTTTTCTCTCCAGCAGAGACTGTGATTAAAGCCTGGCGAAATTAAAGAGCGTGTTTGTGAAGTGTCTCCAGGTCCCCGCGCAGCAGTAAAGCACCTTTCTATTGTCATCTGTATGTGGACCATGGAGTGCATGCAGCTGCAGAGAGACAGCAAACATTTACTGCACTCATTTCAGGAGCTTTGGGACACTTTTTTTTTACAGACTGCCATGTACAAACTATGCAATTATGGAGTGTCCAATCTGCCTTGTTGATTTTTTTGATCTGAGAATATTTTAATGGTTTTTAGAATGCTTTTCCTACATAGAGTTTTTTTGTCTTAAACCCTTAAACTTAAACTTAACTGGCCTTGTTTAGCTAAATGCAGATAGTGTTTTCATAAGGAAATGCTGTATAAATTTGTCCCATTTAGTGTTGTAAAACATGAAATGTTTTAGATTCTTTTGAACACATGTAGGTGCTGTTTGACAATCAAACAAAGCTTCTATGCTCGTTCTTGCTGTCAGTTGTGGGAAAAATAATCAATGAAAGGTTTATGATTCAGATTTTTATACAACACCTGAGCTTTGAGCACAGATGACTTTGACAAAACACAGTGCATAATATAAATACAGAATGTGGCAGACGGTTGAAAACCCCTATGCTGGATTTAGTAACTGGCACACGTCTCCCCTGCTGCTGTTTGGGCTGCTATAAATGCTTTGTCAGATCTCTATTTGTTGATAGCCATCATGTGCACTCATTATAATCATTATAAATATGCCCATTAAATGAATGTTAATGAATACAATCGTACATCAACAACACATGGCAAGCAATAGTTGATAAGAACAATAATCATATTAGATAATAAACAACCCAACGAGTTGTTTAGAATGTGTGCATCGCTTCTATTATGTTTACTCATGTAATTTTTTTCCAGAGGTGATTTAAAGCAAAATACACAATGACACTCAAACATATCTACAATGATAAGAAATATGGTTACTTTCTGAGTTATTAACACACAACAATACCACAAAAAGAAAGGAAAAACTTTGAAAGGATAAACAATTTGAGGTAAAGCTCCTTTATAGTGCACTGGACAAGTCTGAACAAGTTCAACCCACACATGTGCGAGGCAGGCGCTTCTGTGCAATTACTTAATCTATTAACGATTTACGTGAAAGGCTTATAGACATCAGATAGATAACATTAAAGATAGCCTTTATCAGACTATTTTGATATTAGAACTGCAACAACGAATCAATTAAATTAATAAAAAATCGAAGAGTTGGCAATGAATTTCGTAATCGATTCGTTGTGTTGCACGACACGGAGACATTTGATTATTTAAAAAAAAACACTTTAGTTCAGGTCTCTCTCGTGCACTGATGCAGAGTTCAGTGCCTCAAAAACTAGAGATGAGGAGGAAGGAAGTTTAACAGCAGGGTAAATCACTAAAGAATCCTACTTTTTTTGCGTTTTGAAGTGAGGAACTTAAAGTCCCTGGTGCTGGTGTTTACTCTTTATCAAACTTGAAAAGCATGGCAAGTTAATGTTAGCTCGTTAACTTATTGCGGCAACTAAAAAATTCAAACTGTTTAAATTCAAAGTTTAATCTATTCTTCTCTATGTTCACAGCCACTTACTTGAATTTATTTTGGGAGTAACTAATGAATTTATGTGTTGAATGCATGTTCCGTTTTTATGAATGAGGCAAACGCGCGGCTGCAAGTAAACATGGCGACACCCACATTACAGATTCAATCTAGATCATTCATACCCCCTTTAAAAAAATAAAATGCAGATCGCCAAACAAAACCCACTCCCATAGAATCTTTTAAACTCACCAGTGAAAGGGTTAACAACAGTAGTAAAGCAGCGGTGGTATAGTTACTTTGCACTTTGTATTGCAAGACTAAAGACACTTTTTTATTCACTCGCCTTTTTTGGATTATTTATCATTGTTATGTATAGCTGCACTGCAAAAAAGTTTTTTTTACTTAGCAATTTCATCTCGTTTCCAGTCTAAATACCTAAAAAAAACTTAAATCAAGACTAGAAAAATGGCATGAGAAAATTAAGTGATGCTTAAAACTTCTGTTTTGAGATTATATCTCATTTTTCTTACCCCAATGGCAAATATTTTTACTTGTTTTAAGCAAACAATCACTTAATTTTGAGGTGTGTTTTTTCATAAAACAAGACATAATTTCTTATGCTATTTCATTTTTCTAGTATGTATGTTGATTTAAATCTTTTTTTGACATTTGGATTGAAAACAGGACAAAATTACTTAGGTTTTTATTTTGTTATTATTATTATTAATAATAATATTATTATTATTACAGCTCAGGGATAAGCTTTTTTGAATAAAGGGTTGGAAATAATCGCTACTTGTAGCCCTAATTGATATTGGTGCTGATAAATAATATGTCAAAATTAAGTTTGGATTGAATTTTGAATTCGAAGTTTTAATTGAGTTTTTTCTTAAAACAAGCAACATAATCTTATTTCAAAACAGGATTATTTTGCTTACCCTATTGACAGATTATTTTGCCTGTTTTAAGGAAAAACTCGCTTAATTTTGGCATTATTTGAAGGTGATGTTCGTAAAGTTGTGTTGTAGTTTTGGCCAGCTGTAATTCTTGGAGTTTTATTAGCCCCTTGAACCTTCACCCTAACAGTGATAAAGATCGACACACATCCTCTTCCAGGCTGATTAATAACACCTCCAATTGACTGACAATGATTATTTATTGCCATGATGGTGGAAACAAGCATTTACAGTGTGTTTGCTGTTTTCTTATTGCTACTTCCCATTTTGTAAAGCTCATCGACCTTTTGCTGCAAATCACAGCTATATTTTTGCTCCTACCAATTGTGATGAATGACTGAGTGCGTTTGGCCCTTGTGCTTCCTCATATTTATAGCCCTGTGAAACTAGAGGTCATGGTTGAACAATTTCCTCTTCCTAGGTCAAGTGTAATAACAACATTCCATGTGTCGCGTGCTCAGCTGTTAAATTCAAATCTGCTTTCTCGTCATGGCTCGCACTGTGCCAGAGCAAGACATGTGCATTGCTTGTCATAAGTCAAAATTTATCCATTGTTTTAAATAACATTTCTTGTAGTTTTCATACACTTTAAATACACATTAGTACTAGCAAACAATACACCCTCATGTCTAATGAGAGGCCAATAATTTAATAATTCCTGGGTCGAATTATACTTTTGCTAATCGAGGAGGGGAAGTTGGGGGATGGTTAGGGGTTGGGGGTCAATGTTGTTTGTGTAATATATGCTTCAGTGAATCAAATTTATGTATTTATTTAAATTACATCTAAATTAATTAGTAAAGTGTTTTTAATTGTTTAGTGTTTTAAGGGGATATTTAGTGTATTCTGATCTACAGTAGCCTCTGATTAGCTGTTTCACAGGTTAGTTTAGGTCAAAGTATGCAAATTATGCATCTAATTTTACTTTACCTTTAGGCAATATGTAGATACAAACACCTGTTTTATAAGAAAGCATCTTGTGAACTCTTACAATGTCTATCAGTGCTCCAGATCTGCCGGTTTCAGAATGCTGAATGATTTTTTTCTCACATAAACTGTTTGCGATTGGTGCGATCATGCGTTCCTAATGGTATGAACTGTTAAAGGTGTGGTCAAATCTATATTTATATGATCTATTATCGTATTTATTAATACTAATATTGAAGATACCGATCAGAGAAAACTATTCATCACAATTAAAGGGCTGACCCACGCACACATCTTGTTATGCCATCCTTCAGGGAGATCTTAAGGGTGGGTCGATCCTCTCAAACAATTCCCAAACAAATTTGCACCCTGATTATTTCTAAACCCAATCGAACAATGTGCTTTATTCACATCAGATACACACTGTTAAGGTCACTAGAAAATTTATTCTGTCCTTTCCCAGTCAAACAGCCACTTACTTTCATTTCTTTCAGGAGACGTTGATAGATTGACATATTATAAATCCAGCAGCTCAAATCTCTCTACTGCAATGCAAACTATCATGGCAGTGCCTATCACCCATAATAGATCAAATAGTATCGTTATTAAGCTGTTTAAATGACCAAATACATGTACATACACATATTTTATCAGTTGATCCTTTTAGGCGAAAGTGACAAATTGCAAGTTTTGGATGTTTATATCTTCTAAATGCTAATTTAGTAACTGTTTTAGGGGCACAATAGCTTTTAAATATACTTAAGACTAGCATGCTGATGCTAAAAGATTATTTTAACTCCATGAGAATTTTAAGAGTTGTTTTCTATGAAGAATGAAAACTGTTTCTGTGTTTCTTGTGTTATTTTTTTTGCATGTGGAGTTTCTAGGGTGATTGTTAGGTGCAAGATCACAGAGATTATATAGTGGCAACGCTCATGTAAAAGTGCACAACAAATTCCACAACATTGTATATTATTTATGGTCATGGCTTATGGTCAAATGTTAGAGCAATAGATTCTGGCCTTAGCAATTCTTTGAATTATGTATTTGATGACTGCTATAAGCTGAAAACATTGGATCTTTTTTTTTGATTGAAATCTTTAAACTCATACCTTACGCGGCATGTTTATGGGTCAGAATTACTTCGCCTTTAAACCACAATAACAGTTTTTCAATAAATTAGAGTCATACAACCGAAGCATGGGCCTAATGTGCATGGGCATTGTTGATTTTGTTTGTTTTCCTATAAATATATGCTTTGAAAGTTGATTTACAAATTGGAAACAACCACGAACAAATCAAAGACATCTGGTTTTGACAATAACTCAGCATTTATGCTTTTTTTATTAGAGGAAAGCAATTGTGATTGCTGTAACTCAGAAATACGCTCAAAAACAGATGCAGTATATGCTGTATGTTGAAAATAAGATGATAATGGAAACATATGAGGTGAGTTACAGTCCAGTCCAGGGCATATGCATTTATTTTTTATATACACTGGTAGTCAAATTAAAAGTTGTTAATGTTTTCTGAAAATAAAATCATATGTAATTCTGTCTGGCAATATCAGAACTGTATGAGGAAAAAACAGTATTAACATTAGCCCCTTTCACACAGTGATACCGGTAAATATCTGGAAAATTTCCGGAACGACTTTACCGGTATATTCAAAAAAGCGCTGTTCACACAGGCGAGGACGTTACGGAAATTTTCCGGAAAAGAGCATTCACACATCCATTCCAAAATACCAGTAAATTCTGACATCATTAACCAGAAATGAGCTCTTAACGGCTGCGCTTGTATTTGTAAACATTTGACTAAATTACAAACTCTGTGGATGATCAATATTGTGAACAACTTTCGCAGGATCACTTTCGCATGTCGAGATGTTCATAATATGTGCGTGTGCAGGTGCTCACAGGCTGTTTCACAGGCACACGCAAAGCTTGAAGGTAAACAAAGAACGGCTTATCATAAGCATCTCATCGATGATTATTTACACAGTTGGCATTAAGAAGAACATATAGACGTGACCTGACTATCTTCTAGCAGCTAAATGTGTCTGGAAAAATATTCAAAGGCTTTTATCCTCACAAACCACGCGTAAATGCGTCTGACTGTTGTGATTGGCTAAAGCAGACGTCTCACGTCAGCACGTTCTAGACGTGCACGCGCTTATTACGGCAATCTTCCTTCTCCATTCACACAGCGCAGCATTCCGGCAAATTGCCGGTAATGTTACAACTTCTCTTTCCGGAAAATAGCCAGAACGAATTTACCGGTATTTTCAAAAAGGACCTGTTCACACATACAACCTTTCTGAAAAATTGCCGGCAATTTCCGGAAAGGTCTGTATGTGTGAAAGGGGCTATAGATATAGAAATAGATCGAATCATAGTAAAACTACTTAAGAGACCTCTTGAAAATTCAGTACATTCTAATTTTGGCTTCACAAAATATAACTTTTCTTCCAAATTTAAATAAAAATCTTGTAATTTAGAGCGTTTGCATGAATAAAAAAGATGATCAAAAAGATGATCTATTTTCACATGTTTATTCATTTTAAGATAACACAGTCCTAATGTTTGGGTTATTAAGCAAATATTGGGTGGTATAACTGTTATTTTCAATCACAAGAAGTAAATAATACTATATTTTTATTTGTAATTCGTAATAGATTGTTATTAGACAATTTAATTTAATTTAATTTTAAAAAAATTCTTTGTGTAGTCCTGGTATGGGTTTGAACTGGGTTTGTTTTATTCTATAAAGGTCTGATAACATAATTTTAATTTAATATAAATTTTAGAAGTATATTGTCAAAATTAATTATTTAGTATATAATATAATATAATATAATATAATATAATATAATATAATATAATATAATATAATATAATATAATAAGCATTTTTGGAACTATCTTACCTAAATTAATTAATTAATTAATTAATTTGACCTTAAATGGAATTTAAATTGTGATAACAATATGTTAAAATCATGCTAGTTAAATACTAACTCATGCTAGAATCCTGTTAACAACATGCAAATTCATGTTGGAATCATGCTAACAACATGCTAATCTTAAACCTGCTAAAAAGCTTTTTAATGGCTTGCTTCAGTCTTTAAAGTGGTTACATAGTTGACTGCAGGGATCTTAATGAAAAACCTTAATAATAAAATGTAAACAAAAAGGCATCAGAAACAACCCCGAAGGGGGAAAACATAACTTAAGCACAAAAACAACTGACGAACAGGCACAGGACATCAGACATGGGGAGACTATAAGCAGAAATAATTAACAAACAAACAGGTGAACATAATAAACGAATAAAGAGTTAACAAATAGGGCGGCACTAAACAATAAACAGTAAGGCACATGGCACAAAGAAACAACCCAAGCCATGTGCTCACATAAAAACAGAACTAGAACACGCAGCCAATGAGAGAACTCATTAATCCCAAGTTCAGATGAGACAACGCTAAAGCACGCAGCCACAATGTAAACACCGAGCCATGTACTTAGACAACATCAACATAAACAGAATGCAAGACACGAGCACACAATAATTGAAAACACTTACAATGCACTCACACATGCGACATGCATGTTTCGATCCCAGCGCCAGCTGAAACTGAAACTGACTAGACTGGAGCGTTGAGAACGAAATGCCGTGAACAAAACAACAAACACACCAAGACAACAGCGTGCATTGATCACGCCCGGACCTTACAGACCCGCATCAAGCGTGAGCGCGCACGGCCTGAGCGAGGTCACGGCGGTGCTCATACAGAGGCACACAATGACAGAAACCCGAGAAAACACGAGTCGAGCACAACATACAAGACATGACAGGACTAGTGTCTGGACTCTGCCACCAAAACAAGAATTAACAAGAGCGAAGTGGCAGAATCCTGACAGAATTATTATATTTATTTTACCTTAAATGGAATTTATAGGGATCTGCTTATTTAACTTTTCAAGCAAATATAAAAACAAGTGCTCAACATAAAAGAAGGGGGTGGAAAAATGTCTAAAAACCTACAAAAAATTTGGTCTTCCTTAATGGCATGCAATTCCAATATCTCCAGGCTTGAAATATCAAACTATCTCACAGTCAGTAGCTAATAACAGACGACTCAGGAACGACAGTATGAAAGTGGACAGTCAGATCGTACCCACTCCACCATGATTGAACTATTAGAAAACTATTAGCTTCAGCCCCGAGGACATTTATAAGTGATGTGGCCACTGACTCCAGCTGACCACGTCCAAAATGACTTTTAACTCAAAACAACGTATCCAGCAGTCAAATGATGTGTACATAACGTCAAGTCCACTTACATTCCACGTATTTCTATGTAGGCCGCAGAACATTCAGACTGCAATTTAAAACACTGACCGTACAACATTTGACCCATAAGAAAGACTTTTTTTTTCAAGAAGGCCACAATCCATCGGAAAAACCCTGCTGTTCTGTGCATCTGTGGGTGGAATCTGCTACCGTGTGCGTGTTGTGTTTGCGCTTGCAGTTCTGGGGCAGCAGAGCAGACGCTGCCATAAGCCACATCAGTACCATGAGGTCCCGTAGCAAGGATGGTTCACATTATTCCATCTTTCAGGAGCCCGCTGAAGTCCCAGAGCAGCTCATGTGGGTTCATTCAACTTTCTGAAAAGCAGAGTTGGTTTGTAGCTTCGCAAATGTGGGCACAAATATTAAGGGATTTGATGCAATCTTTGCCTTTTTTCTTTCTGAATCAAAAGTCATCAAAAGTAATTCTTTGTAAAGTTTTTTGCAGTTTTATTTCTGCGTTTTATGTAATGGCTGTCACAATCAGATTTTTCACTACATGATTGTTGTAGCTAAAATAATTAATGTTTAAACTAAATTGGATTATCTATAACATTTTTTTTTTATTAATGTGGTTTACTAAAACTTTGTGACTCTGAAATAATTTTTAAATGTTAAAATGTGTTTTCTGTTAGCTACTACATGTTAAAAATGAAAGATTTATTATTTTTATTTAATTTAACTAAAATAAATAAATAAAACATATTAATAAAGATAATAATAATATTAATAATAATGAACTTAAATAAATTAAAATTAAAATAATCATATATACATAAACACACAATTTTATTTGGTTTAAAATAAAATAAATAATAATAACAATAAAAATTATACAGATTTGAACAAAGACAGATAAATAACAAAATTATAATTTACTAAAACTAAAATTCTAAAACTAAAATAGCTTAATTATTAAAAATGTAATTGTGCTTTTGTTCAGTTAATTACTATTTAAAAGAAAACTTTTTTCTTTTTAATTTAGTTGAACATAAAATAAAATAAATATAATAACAATAATAATGGTAATCATAATAAAGATTATAATAATAATAAAGCAAAATGAATTAAAGTTATAAATACATAAAGTCAAACACACAACATATTTATAATTTACTAAAACTAAAATCATAAAACTAAATAACTTAATATAAATAAACTTGTAAATATTACAAATTAAAATGTGTCTTTTAGTTGCTAATATATGCTAATATATGATATGATATCATTATGATATACATATATGATATTAATGATATTAAAAAGGAAAGGAATTTCCATTTAATTTAACATAAAAAGTGATAATAATAATAATAATAATAATAATAATACAATTATTATTATTATTATTATTATTATTATTATTATTATTATTATTATTATTATTATTATTATTATTATTATTATTATTTAATAAATGTATATTATTATGATAGCATACCAAAATAAATTACAATTATATAAGCATAAAAACGTCAAACACACAACACAACTACAATTTATTTGTTTATTTTTATTTATCTTTTATTTTACCAGGAATTCCCCATTGAGATATGCATCTCATCTACCAGGGAGTCCTGGCCAAAATGGCAGCACAAAAAATTACTGAAACTGAAATAATAAAGCTTATACAATTTTTAAATATTAAAAATTAAAGTGTGTTTTTGTTTAGTTGTTACAAATTTAAAAGCAAACATTTCTGATTTCCATTTAATTTAACATAAAAGAAACAATAATAATGAAAATATTTAATTAAAATGATAAAGGCAAACGATGACAAACACAAGACAAAATGTGTGTTTGTTTAAAGTAAAATCATCAAAATAAAATCATTTAGGTTAATCGATAAATATTAATAAGGAAACATTTCTCATTTTCATTTAGTTTAATATAAAAAAAATACAATAATGATTATATTACTAAACTTAATTCCAGTAATATAGCCATAAAGACAAACACACAATAAAAGTACCAAAAATTTAACAAATTAAAATGTAACAATATAACTATTTATTTTATTATTATTTTTTTTTATTATAGTATAATTTCTGAATGACATTATATACTGACAACTTGTTTTCTGGAGAATGTTGCTTTTTTTTATCTAATCATGTGCACTTAAGAAGCTGCTGTCAAAAGAATCACCTTCTGAAATTCTCATATGATTTAGCCATTTCCTTTTCTGACTTCTGCACAATAACATGGGCTTTCATGCTTGTGTGAAAGAGTAAAAGAGCATGTCTCTTATGTGGCATTTCACAAACCTCAGAGGCGGTTGAATTGACAGTGATTGGGTCTCCAGCATAAAGCCTCTGCTTCTTCAGAGATGTTCGGCATGACGGGGTCAGTGCAAAGGGTCGCCCGGCGCACATTTCCAGAGGTGCTTCTGGCATGTTTATTGTTCCTGTTAAAATGACCACTGGAAATGCCTGGCTTTAAATCCTCATGGGAAGAATTTGTCAGAGGTGGCACGAGTCTTCCTGCTCTCTCTGAGCTTCTTACAGTGGTCACTGGTAAACACCAGGGCCTGTGCTTTAAAACCTGTTATATGAGTGCCTGTAAAAAATAACTGAATCAAAAGCTCAGGAAATTTAATACATATAATATAGGTGTAATAATACATTGCACATTTGTAATATGAAATAGTAAATATTTCTCGTTTGTACTTTGTACAGATGCATTTTCATAAAAAATTAACTTAATCAAAATACTAAAACTAACATTAAAACAACCTGGGCTCATTGTGGAAATGTAGCCCACGGACGTTTCTGCGGACTGCGATTTATGTCCCGGGAGGTACGTATTCGAGCGGTTTTTGTTTTCGCGGATCCGCGAGAGGCCTTTGTGCGCGCTTTTTCGCGTCTCGGGCGCCTCTCGGGAGTGCGCGCCATTCGCGCCCGCGCCGTTCTCGCGCCGTTCTCGTTATTATTAGTATTAATTGTTATATAATATTGCATATCTTAATTAGTCATAAAATATTTCAATGCTAATAAATAATTGACATTTTAAAATAACTTAAACAGAAAGAAAAATGACTATTTAGACATATCAGTTAAAAAAAATAAAAAGAACAATACAGTATACCTGAATGTAAAATTACTGAACCAAATGCTCGAGGGCTAGTCTATGTTGATATGAAATGTAGAATGTAAGTGTAATAATACATTGCACCAAAAATAATATTTGAAATATTATATAGTAAATATTTCTTATTTGTTTTTAGTTTAACTTGATGTATTAAATAAAAAAAAAACATTGGACAAAATTAACTTTGTACAGATGCGTTTTATTTACTTTTTTTTTTTTTACTAAATCCCAAACATACTGAAGCTTTAACTTTAAAAGGTAAAAATATGGCATAAGTTATTATTATTATGATCTAATATTGTATATATGAATTACCAATAAAATATCTCAATAGTAATAAATCGTTGTAGTTTTAAAATAACTAAAACAGAAAGAAAAATTACTATTTAGGCATATCAGCTAAAAAAAATAAAAGAACAATAACCTGGCGGTAAAAATAACTGAATCAAATGCTCAAGGACTAGTCTATGTTGATATGAAATGTAGAATATAATAATGTGTAATAATACATTGCACCAAAGATAATATTTGAAATATATTTATTCATTCATTCATTCATTCATTCATTCATTCATTCATTCATTCATTCATTCATTCATTCATTTTCCTTTGGCTTAGTCCTTTTATTTATCAGAGGTCACCACAGCGGAACGAACCACCAACTTATCCAGCGTATGTTATTTCGCAGCAGATGTCTTTGCAGCCGCAACCCAGCACTGGGAAGCTCCCATACACTCTTGCATTCACACACATACACTAACTTACCAAATTCACCTATGGCACATGTCTTTGGACAGTGGGAGAAACCCAATTTAAAAATAATGATCATTTACTTTGCATAGATGCTTTTTAAAAATTATACTATAATAAAAAGTGCTGAAAATGTAACATTGAAAGTCTATTCATAAAAATGGTATCTGTTATAATTAAGTATTATCTAATATTTTTTATATATTCATCAACATTAAAATATCTTATTGATGATAAATCATTGTGATAATATCAGAAATATTACAGTTAATACATTTAAAATGTTAAAGTAAAAAAAAAAAAATGTGTGTATATAGTATTGTGCAAAAGTTTTAGACAACATTAAATCTGTTGTTTTACTGATGGTATAATACCAACCTTTTTTTGCCTGAGACCCCCTTTTCCCCTGGAAAATATTGTAACATTTAATGATATTATTGCTAATATAACTTTGCCGTATGGATGACAAAAATGTTGTTTTCAAACTAACAATATGTTTATTACTATATCTAAATATGTTTATCCATGAATAATAGCCTAATGTAAAATATAAAAGCAAAACATCAGTAGGCCATTTGTAACTGAAAAACGCAAGCCTTTGGCCTTTAAATTGGCCCTATATTAGTTGCCAATTTTTTAAAGGTTTCTTGTCAATAGCTGAGACGTCCCTCATCTCATTTTGGGTATTTGTCAGTTCTTTTGCCTTGCCCTCAAAAATGCTCTGGGTTCGTTACTGTATTGGGGATGAGCCGTTTGTAAATGTCTTATTAATTTGGCCTTATGCATTCGTTAACAAGAACTTTGGTGAAGATAATGCACTGTGGCTGGGTCAGGGACACTTTGCTTTGAGAAAATGGAATAAAACCATCGTTCAGGTAACTATCTAGGTATTTCCTGTATTTCGTGTTTGCAGCATTGCTAGCGCTGTGACCCGAAATGTTTGGAGCTTCCTCACCTGGGTCCAGTGTGCTTGGGCCATTAGTATTAGCTACTGAAGGCGAATCAGTAAGACTCAATGTTTTTTTGTGGAGGACGAATTACAAATTTGTAAAAAAAAATTGGTCAGCCAGGGGATAAAATGAACTCAGGCAACATGATCATTCTCCTAATAGTCCACTGCCAAAAAAAAAGAATTTATAAAATATGACCTCCCCTACAGAGCTCACTGAGACCCCCTTGTGGGCTGGGACCCCCCTGTTAGGAAGCGCTGGTATAATGGATAATTGTGACCCTTTACCACAAAACCAGTCTTAAGTGTAAATTTTTTTGTCATTTTTTTTTAAACCGAGATTTATACAGGGTGAATAAATGATCTTTCAGTTGATATATAGTTTGCTAGGATGGGAGTTAGGTTAGAGTTTAAATTATTTAGGTTTAATTATTGAAGACATGTGAAAGAGTGTTGGAGAGGGGCTGTTTGCCCTGCTTTGAGCTGCATTTCTACCAGTGTTGTTAGCAATTTTGTCTGAATTGATGGAATTAAGAATGTTGAAAAGTACAGATATGCTTTAATCCATTTCTTCTGGAAAGGACTTCAGCAGTAGTAGTTTCATTTTCAGCATGATGATGATCCAATAATTGCAGTGGAATCCTTTTTAGAGAAAGAAAACAGCTGATGAAACATGGACAGTCATGAAATGGCCTCCACAGGGTCCAGATCTGAATATTATAGAGGCTGTATGAGATCACCTGGACAGAAAAAGAAAGATATTACTCTCTAAACCTGAAGAAGGACTGAAAGAAGCCTGATGTTTATATCAGTGTTTCTCAACCAAGAGGCTCACCAGAACTGCATGTTTGGATGTCTCATTTGTCTGTCACACCCATTACAGGTCTTTCAGTCTATGCTAATGAGCTGATGATCTGAATCGGGTCTGTTTGGATAAGGAGACCTGGAAAATGTGCAGAGTTGGTGGTCACATGGTTGAGAAACACTGCTTTATATTATGTTTTATTTGATGATGTTTTCATGTTATCCTCTATGGGGTTTTTATTTTCAATGGAAAACAATAAGCTGCCTGCGCTGAACTTCATGAAGGAGAGTAATAACTGACAGAACTTTCAATGTTGAGTCTTTAATTTCATCTCATGCTCTGACATTGTCAACACAACAGTGTTTACTCAACTCCATTTTCAAACCTTTATTTATATGCAGCATTCTCCAGAAGCACACAGAGTTATTATTTACTTCAAGTCCATTTTGCGCCCATAACTCCTCCTGCAGCCATTAACCCGTCTGTCTCTGCTTCTCCTCTCTGAGATCCTCCATCTATCACTTTTCTCAGCGCGTGGTTTGATGCTTTAATCAGCTCCAGCTGCGAGAGCCAGATGAAAGACAAACACTCACAGTTACAGAGAGATGAGAGAAAAGCATACTCTACGGTCCCGCATCGGTCCTCCTGGTGTCATTAGTCCTCTTTATGCCGAATTGACCGTCCTGTGATCTCCTGCCAAAAATCTGCACCTTACCCCAGCCCGAAGTACCTGCTGCTACTCCTGTCAAGGCCAGAGATGAAAAGCTCAAAGCTGTGTTATTTTAGAAACCAACACCTTTCAGAAGTCTTCCAACACCAATATTTACATCCAAAACTCAGCCCTTTACACCATACCTGACATAAATTGCGGTCGACTACTAGAACACAAGTCTGCATCTGATAAAAACACCAAACATGACCTGTTCCTGTCAGATGCTTCTTTCCATCCAAGACTTTTTCACTTGTTCTGGTAGGACAGAATATGGATTTTTAATATAATTCTTTTCCATGTCGGTTTTTAAAAGGATTACCAAGTCACAGAAAAGGCAAAATAATGGCTTTCCCTACAAGGTAACAAAACATTAAAGCAAAGCAATTACAGACCATTTAAGCCAACGTTTAATGCAAGTGCAATTCTGCAAAGAAAGACAGGCTTTCAGAAGTGCTTACAATGACAAAATCACAAACTAAACATATTTAGTTTAAAATTAACGTTGGCAAAAGCTTTAGACTCAACCTCAGTAAAACCCATGTCAACATTTACTTTGACCTTTCTATTTTTTAATATAAATAGACATTAAACATTAAATATTTCATGGTAACACTATTTTTCATGATATAGTTATTTAAATAGATAGTTATTCCTAGAATCTCAACCAAAAAGGTTAGAATAAATCAACTGAAATTCAGGGCTTAATTTGTGCTGGAACATGCCGGATCCGGATCTGGCACCTCTGAAATCTATTCCGGCACTTGATTTTACCGATCCTCCTCCTCCCTCGTCCGCTATTCACTTTCACTTTCTTCCGCGACTCCCCAACCCTCTTCACTTTTGTCTCCGTGACAAACCCGCTCTTCACTTTTGTCCTTCCTCTACGACACCTCGCCTTCATCCAACACCCCCCAAAACCACCTATTCCCAACCACCCCCATCCTCATACCGATCTGTTATATTCACGTTGTTTTATTTTTGAATATTGACAACCTGTGACGCCCTCCCTTTATTGTTCACCATGCTACTCTGAATATCCGCTCTGAAATAGTAAGAATAATAAGTATGGCGTAGTAATAAGTGTAATTCCTGCACACCGCCGGCCAACCACTAAGCATACAGTAGTCGCTTTAGGACAAAGCGTGTGAGCGAGTGAGACCAGCGACCCTTGCATGCATGAAATATTGCACATCATGACAAGTTTTGCTAAATGAAATCGTGCTAGATATAAAAGTTTTTTTTTTTTTTTTTTTTTTTTTTTTGGAAAATGGAGTATTATAAAGTACTACAAAGTTTTCCAACTGGCAAAGGACATGAACTGGTGGGTTGTCTGCTGTCATCTTTTAAGGTTTGTGTTTCAGGAGGCGTGGCTTTGGAAAGCAGGGTGATCTGTGGCAGATCATCTGCACTTTTAAATAGATAGTTATTCCAGAATATCAACAAAAAAAGATTAGAATAAATCAACTTGAATTCTTTAGAAAGGAAAATTACTTTTTTTTTTTATGTGGACCCTATTAAATATTGTATTTATAGTGTTGGATTTTTCAAACTCCTCTTGGTTGAGCTGAAGTTGACATCTTTTCTGTTTGTGTGCTTTTAAGAAGTCTTAATTTACAGGTTGCTTTAGGTTTGAGATTGTTATTCCTCATTAGTATTAGTTTCTCACAATAAATAAAAATTAGACTTGCGCTTTGATGAATTCAATTGATGCTTTGTTCCTAAATAGAAATAAAATTAAAAACTAAACCATTACTAATTCACCAACATCACTTTAGAGCTAGTATTTGAATGATTCTCTAGCGTAATGTCTAAAGTTATGACAAAACAGGTGGTTTTACTCACATTTTAAGAATATAAGGCTGAACAGCATGAAATGCCATCAGTCTACAGAGATTCCTCAGTATTTCTTTGTTGCAATCAGGAGATCACAATGATTAACCCCAAAAAATACAAAGCAAAGCAAACTCTACCAGATGGTTTATACACTACTATGGTATAAATACAGCACTTCAAAATACAAAAGAGAGAGATCAACTTCGTATATCACTTATCTGTTTTAGAATGATTTGATCAGCTGTGGTTTGAGTTTTATTGCCTTAAGGACTTATTATGTGGTCTCTGTCACTACCTTGTGGTGGAACATCAACTGTTTTTGCTCTGCTCAGTATGACAAGCTGATGACTGGCCAATATATCCACAAGACTATAAACATTTTATGAAAACCTAATGTAATTTGTTTTTTTTTTCTTCATCAATATCTAAGATTTACAGCCCCCACTCCCCCACCCCCTCCCCGATGTAAAAAAATAGTTATGTTAGCGGGCGGGCATTAGGAACCAGGGTAGGCTGTTAGTCAGTAGAGGTTGTAGCGCTGCACAATTGACTGTTGAAATTTGTGAGGGATGTTGTATACATAGTTATTCTGTACTCATATTCTCAGTTTCAGGTCGCTTATCCAAAACAGTTCAAAACAGCACAGGTGTCAAAGTCTGTTCCTGGAGGGCCGTAGATGCGCACAGTTTAGTTCCAACCCTAATTAAACACATCTGAGCAAACTAATTGAGTCCTTTAGGCTTGTTTGAAACCTACAGGTAGGTGTGTTGGAGCAGGGTTGGAACTAAATTGTGCAGGGCTGCGGCCCAAAAGGAACTAACTTTGATACCCCTGATCTAAAGTCTCAGAGCAGACACACTTATTGGCAACACACTTGTATACATGTTGTGGTAGACATAGAATAATAAAGCTATTATGGTCGAGAATTTATTCCGCAGTAATAATATCGTCATATCGCCCTGCATTATGTAATAGCACATATTTTATAATCATATTATTTTAATTTGCAGCTGATGCATGCATTTTTACACAATACAATAATATTTCAGAAAAAAAGGAAAATTTTTCAAGATCAAATATTGTCATACATTGCACCCCTACTTTCTGGAGGTTTCCTGATGATAGTATCCTGGCGCGCGACTTGTATACCAGCGGAGTCCTGCTTTCTTGCATGAAGAAGTAATTAAGGTACTCAGTGATCTTGACATATATATGATGTTTTACAGGCGTCGCATTATATTGCAGATCCCTTTTAATGGACATCTGGAAAGTGCCGCTCACTTCACAGATCTGGAGGAGCACTCCGATGATGTCATGCCGATCCATTACTCAAAGGAAATATGGACAAGTGATGTTTGCTAATACGAATCCGCCATATTGCCTCCATTGACAGCTTGTCCTGTGGTGTAGCGTTGCAGTAGATGCAGGTCAGGGTAACCTTTGGGGTTACTGCCAACCACTTGAAAGGGCGTCAGTACGGAGAGAAGGCATCTGCTATGTTTTACAACACGTGTCTGCGTTTTGTTATTTGCTGTTTTCGTCCAAGTGGACATCCATTGGTGATTTTTGAGCAATGTTTGGCAATAGGCGAAGGCAGTGAATCTGTTATGTTTTATAAAGCTGTTGCTTGTTTTGACAGAAGGGTTGCGTATTGGAAGACGTGACTGTGTGGAAAATAAAAAAGAAGTGATAAGCTGCAGTTTTTTAATAGGGATAGTTCACCCAAGAATTGAATTTGGCTGTCATTTGTTTAGCTTCATGCCATTGTAAATCCATAAGATATTTTAGAAACTCAAATAGGAGATACACAGGGGAAATAAGGTATGTTTTTTCCTGAAAATAATATTTCTAAAGGAGCTGTTGACATGGAATTGAACCAGATTTCTGCAAAAAAAAAAAAAACAATACAAACATATATATAAACCAAAACAAGAAAATCTGAGAAATGAGTTATGTGTAATAACAATAGAATGACAAGGAGAAAGTACCAAACAATTGAAATGTATTTAATACTTCATATAAAAGCTTTTTTGGTAATGGCAGCCTAAAGACACCTCACATATGGGGAATGAAGTCATATGAATCGCTCAGGTGTGAGTTTTTGCACAGACTTCAACAGAGTTTAAAACTCTTGTTTTCTCATCTATCAAATCTGAGCTTTATTTTATATTTTCTATTGGATTCAATTCAGGTGATTGGCCGGGCCCTTCTACAGCTTGATTTTATTTCTCTGAAAGCATATAAAAGTTTCCTTGGCTGTGTTTTGGATCATTGTCTTGTTGAAATGTCCACCGTGGTTTCATCTTCATCATCTTAATAATGTAGTTGTTGGACTGAAGCAGCTGATACTCATTTACACTGAGAAAGGGCTGAGGGTTGCTGAAGAACTACTGAGAGATTTCAGCTGCTGTCTGGGCTTTCACTGCCTTTCTACCCCTCCCTTTCTTCATGTGTTCAATACCCTTTCCCTACATCATTTAATTTGATTACACATAACTTCATTTGTAAAGTAATTACATTTGTTTTCCTTGAATACACGGATTTCTTTGGTTGTTACCATCATGCAGGGAAAATTTCAAGTCAACAGCACAATATGTTTTCTGAGAAAAATCGGGACATGTTCAATGCTTAGTTTTTCCTGCTGTACCTCATCTGCTTCATTTTAATTAAGTGATTTTAATTGCTTATATATATTTATTTATTTTTTTTGAGCAGTAGAAAGACATCATGAGAGTAAATAAGGCTGTCAAGATTCTGAAATTCACCTGAAGATTAATTGTCTATGAAGAAAGAGCAATTATGCAAGTAAGGCCTTTTATGCTTTGTCATGCAAAAAAGCTACAACACAAAATATTTAGTTAATCACAATTTATTAACACTATTATTTAGTAAGTAAAGTATGATATATTGTGATTACCTAAATCCGTTTTGAGTTGTCACTTTGTATTTTAAAAACATTCAGAGAATGTATTTGATTCTGTAAATGCCAGAAAAAGTAATAAAAAACAGTCCAGAAAGCATCACAACATAAGTTTATTTTTAGAATGAAAATAGGCTCTTTAGATCAGTGGTTTCCAAAGTGGGAGTCACAGGATAACGAGGGGAGTCGCTTGGAGATTTCAAAAAATCTATTTCATTTTATTAAACTATTAGAATGACCATTTTATCCATAACCTACTGAACAACAAAATAAATAAGAAATATTGAAAAAACAACATGCAAATAAAACGCCATCAGTCTTTCGATTGTTTTTGTGACCCCTGAGGTGATTACTTTATATTAAAGACACAGTAAAAGCATCCGATGCAGCACATTGATTTTATGGCACCAGCTACATTATGGTACATTAAAATATATATACAGGCCACAACTGAACATGGAAGATAGACTCCAAATGGCATTCTCCGAAATATACAATAAATAAACTTGTCATACTTGGTTTATATAGACTTGGTTTATATAAATATGACCGCTTCAGAAAATATTGGGGGTCAGGAGTCACTGACATTTTTATTTTAGGGGTCGCGAGCTAAAAAGTTTGGGAACCCTGTTTTAGATTATGAACAGAAATACCACTCGGAAACAATGTGGCTCTTTCAAGATCCCTCTATAAAGGGTTATTCTTCTATATCACTTGAAAAATTCATTTTGGAACCTTTGCTTTTAAGAGTGTAGTTCTGTTTTAGTTTTCTGTTTTTTGGATTGTTTGACACACTCACTTTCTGGATCATTGCTATGGAAATGCAATTGTAAACAGCTTTATAATACTCTCATTTCCAACATCAAATCAAATCCACAACTTGAACTCACACATTAGTTGTTGTTTATGCTCACTGGTGGATTTATATTTCTAGTTTTGGGCTTAATCAGGCAGGACTTGTTGCATGTCAAACGCCTCAGATCTGTGGATGCAATGAGCTGGAGGGATATGTGGCTTTTACTCGGCTGCCGGTCAACAGGGCCAGAGAGTAGTAGGAGGTATCCTGTTTCCCCCTCTTCCTCAACTCTCTAAAGTGATGCCAAGAAGAGAATGAGAGTGATCGCTCAATAAACAGCTGTAATAACTCATAGTATGTCCTTCAATATATATATCAGTCCATGTCTTTCAGTCACCTTTCACCGCTGTCTGTCAGTCGCACACATCTCTTTGCACTTCTCACTACCTGATTTCATATTTGTATTTATCCATCAGTCAGTGTGTGCGCGCGTTTGCTCCCGTGGGTTTGGGGGTCGTCCATCAATGTGCTGTTTTTGTCTGTCTGAAGTCATGTGATGTGAATGATAGCCTCAATAAAATGCTGTATTGAAATTATTGGGAGCGTAGTATGTTTATGGTGTGCTTGGCTTTGTATGTAAGTTTCCTTCTGAGAAAAGAATGTGCTGTTTTCCGTTTGATCTCTTATCTCACCCGCTATGGTATGAAATGAGATATAGCACCAGATTGAAAATATGAAAGCCATATTGTGGCTTACACCGAGAGACTTTTGATATAAACTCTAGATTTCAGACAGGAGTTGTACCCTGTGTTTATAAACTTAAGAACTAACGGTTGGTTAATTTAACCACAATTGTCTGGCCTGACATAATTTATTCATTTCATTATTTTACACTTGGGTTACAAAGCAGCAGTGCCTTAAGTAAATAAAATATGCTAATATTTATTTAAAGAGCCCCTATTATGCGTTAAAAAGGTCACATTTTGGTTTTAGGGGTCTCCAACAACAGGCTGATATGCATGCAAGGTCAAAAACACCTTTATTGTCTTATAATATGAATTTATTTTTACCTAATCATCCCTACGACTTCCATATGATTTGTTCAGTGATTCATTTGTTCCCAATTCCCTCGTTAGCGCTATGCTAATATTCGCTAAATCAGTCTGTTGTGATTGTTTGACTGCCAGTCTGTTGTGATTGTTTGACTGCGGTCAGCACAAGACAGGGAGAAATTCCCAACACGGCTTATTAACAGTTTTGAAGTAGTCAGAGTGTAGAGTGTTTGTGTGAGCCCAATGCAGGAGTATATTAAAGCAATGCAGTTAAACAACAGCATATTACTCTTCTCTTAACCATGACACACATTCAGTATTAATGGCAAAAGCTGAACTATTTTAAAACTTGACCGCCGCTGGTGTGTAGGAACAGATGATGGTGGCCATAGCAATGACAAGCGGCAGAGGTATTATGTGCACGTGTTATGTTTTTAACATGTTTTTAGACGCGTCATTAGAATATAAAGTGTTAACCAGATACAGTACAACCCAAGTAGAGCAGATAAAAGTAACAAAACACATTGAAATACACATTTTGCAAGCTAGAGAAAACATGGAGGCAATTACATTTAAGTTACTTACACTTGTGAAATGAAGGAAGAAACTGATCCATGAACTGTGTACTTTAAAGTTCCTGTCAAGCTCTGACAAAGACCCATGTATCAATAGTCTTTTCTGATCCTTCCTTTAACAAAATGCCAACGAATCTTCCGTTGTAAGTGTGTAGATTGCTGAAGCACTCGTCAGAAAATAGACGAGAACACAGCAAAAGGCTGGGGCTATAATGCTGTGGTATTTTTGCAAAAATAAACTTTAACCACTGACTCTTCATAGCCTCAACTTTCGGTAGGAAAAAATAACACTAGCTTTCCCTCACACTTCAGAGCACAGCATATACATGACATTTAACCAGGATCTGCTACAGTGTTTGTCTTCTTATTCTTTTTATGCTATAGTGTTTGTGGGTGGGGGACTAAATTTTCCCGGGTCTGCGTTGCCAACAAATGGGCGGGGCTTGACTTCCATATTGATGTCACGCTGACATGGCTAAAGATTAGTTACCCCAGCGATTAATTTGAACCACTCTGAGTTGACTCTTTTATAGATAAATAGAAATAGTTTTAAACACGGTGCAGATTTAAGCCATAGCTAGATATTTCACTTCACATAGAGCTGTGTTACACACTGCATGGAATGTCATTTACAAAACCCATAGGGTGTGTTTAAATAGCTTTTATATTCTTCTAGATTTATAATATCAAATCAAAAGTTCAAATCAAAGTATAAAGAGATTTTATGAATTTTGTGTGTTTGTTATTTTCAAATAAGATGAATATTATTTTGTTTAAAACAATAGCAGTATCTATATATTTTTTTCTTTAAACTGGAATACTTGTATGTAAGACTCTGACATCCAGAAACAGGTATTTCAGCCAAGTTATTCGATTTATAAATTTTTTTGTCAGAAAATGCATTTTAATGTCACCGCATGAGTTTTCAATTGCGTTGAGGTCTGTATATTGAGCTGGCCACTCAATACCTCAATCCTTTTTTGCCAGAAACTAAGTTGTTGCTTGATTATCCATTTGTTTAGGGTGTGTTGTTTAAACACTAGTTGCAGCTATTGCCTCTTCAACATGGAGAACTAGATTTATTCAAACTTGCCTATGTAACCTGTTAAACAATAAATAGACATAAAAAGCCGCAGTATGAAAAACGTTCCAATACCATGCTTTTGCACCACCATAATTCATTGTTTTTATGAAGTACAGAGGCTTGAATTCAGTACCTGAGTACTGTGTGTCACATTTCTGACCATCCACAATAAAGGGCCATCAAGGGTAACTTTTTGTTTCTCAAGGAATGTATGGTCTCATTAAACTTCACACTGCTATTACTTTGAACAGTTTTGAAGTCATACATAATAAAAATGTTTTTGTTTTTGTCTCAAGACCCAGCTGATTTGTGTTATAAATAATATTTTTGTCCATTAGCTTCTTCTATATGCTTTACAGAATTCTGTTGCTGATATGTTATGTTAGATACAAGGTGAACCGTTTAATCAGTGAGGTTTTTTGCCTGTTAGCTTTGTAACTTTTGTGCATTTTATTGGGTGCACTGATATTATAGTACTTTCGTAATGCTTTTTATCCTTTTTAGTGGTTTTACAGTACTACTCCCCTTCCACTTTTTGTACAGCAAATAATTAAAGTCATGCAATTAGTATTTGCGAGTTAACTATTCTGAAAACTTGTTAGTTCATGTAATGTGCTTTTACCCATTGTAGTTTATATTTAACTAAACCACTATTCACAAATGTTGAGCTTGCTGTAAGCTTAATACAAATAACAATAGCTTTCAAAACTTTTGACATTGGCTGCAAAGAAGACAAAATGTTTGAAACTGAGCTTTTCTTTTGCGTGAGATCACGCTGTTTCAGTTGGATCACTCTGTGGGTTTCTTGTTGTTTAAGCAAAGTCACCACTGTGCTCTCGCCATGTCAAGTTTGTGTAAAAGACGTCTCTCCAGATGACCCCAGTGCCAAGTTACACCAACTTGCTGTCTTGTACCATTGTTATTTCAGGGAATCGTCTGTGTTCAAGTGATGTAATTTGCGATATCTTTGGTGTTATGTTTGTTGATGTCTTCACTGAGAAATCAGTAGTACAGAACAGGCTTTACCAAAGCTTATTTGTCAAACAGACTCTGATTGGCTTGTTAGCAAGTTCACAAACTGTTCTGTCAGCTGCAAAGTTTGATTTGGCTGCGAAAGCTTCCTGATCAGATGTTTGGTCCTGAATGCTATAAGAAGGTTTGTTTGACTAGGAACATGCCACAGAATTAAATGAAGCAGTTCTGCGTGCTAAATGAACTATACTTAACAAATTTGCATATCTCAGATCGTAGATCTTGGACTTCATTTGCATGGAAATTATCCCACACAGTTTTGCAGTTCTCCATCAATCATGTACCATGCAATCCTGTGATACTGTGACCAACTCGTAGGTAACTTCAAGTCAGTGACTTGTTGACAGACGTATTACAGACATCCAAGTAAAAGTTTAGCATGTCCATTCCATGGTGCTCAATTTCCACTCAAAACGTTCATTGTCATACGCTGCAGTTTCTCTTGGGAAAGCATCAGTTAGGTCTCTCGGTTATACATTAGCCACTAAATGAGCTGTGTAGCCTTGAGAAAACCCAATGCTGTGAAACGAGATCCATTGCATTAGCAAAACTAACGAGACCTGGACAAGCTTATTCTTTCTCCCTATTAATCTTATATTCGCTTACTCGAATGTTTCTTTTCCAAAAAAAAAAAAAAAGGAGTCAAGAGGAATGGCGGGTAAACCACAAAACTCTACAAGTTAGCATCGGATTCCTTTGGCTTGTTCTGCAGTAACAGTTCACTTTGCCAAGTCTCGCTTGGCTCGCTAAGAATGGCTAGCATCTTTTCAGTTGAGGGCTCCAGAACATGTCCAGTATTCTCACACTCGTCTCGCTATCACACCCTGAAAATAAATTATTTATGTTGGTTAAACAGCACTTTTGTTTTGCTTTATTTTTTGAGTATTTCAACTGGTTTAAATTGGCATGGTGGCTCAGTGGTTAGCACTGTCGCCTCACAGCAAGAAGGTCGCTGGTTTGAGTCCCAGCTGGGCCAGTTGGCATTTCTGTGTGGAGTTAGCATGTTCTCCCTGTGTTTGTGTGGGTTTCCTCCGGGTACTTTGGTTTCCCCCACAGTCTAAAGACATGCAGACAGGTAAATTGAATATGCTATATTGGCTGTAGTGTATGAGTGTGTGTCAATGCGAGAGTGTATAGGTGTTTCCCTGTACTGGTTTGCAGCTGGAAGGGCATTTGTTGTGTAAAACATATGCTGGAATAGTTGAGTGTTTTTTCCATTGTAGTGACTCCTGATAAAAAAGGGACTAAGACGAAGGAAAATGAATGAATCAATTAATGAACTGGAACAAAGCAGTATTGCTGTCTCAACAAGTAGTGTAAAGCCACATTTCTACTGCACACGACAAACGACAAGCACCAGACCAGAGGTCATTTTGAAATGGAGAATAGTCTGAGAGCTGCGTCGAGCTTCGATCCTCCCCGTACGTGAAAAATTTGGATCCGATTTCAGCTGCGAATTTGTTAAAATATTTGAACTCCTATGACTAGACTGTATGCGACTGGCCGACCAGATGTGATGTATCCCAGTGTTGTTCAAGCAGATCCGTGTGTGCAAGATGAGAAATAGTTGTTGTTTTTTTAATAAAAAAAATATATATATATATTAAAAAAACTTTATTCATAAATGAGTAATATTTTTTTATGTTGTTGCCACATTCCCTTTGTAGTCTATGAGTTTCTAGTATTCTTTCATTCATTCAACCATGGTCAAAAGACAGAAAATAAAGGCTCTTGCTTTTGCACTCCTTTATTTCAGACACCGCGAGAATCCAACCTCTTCCATGGTGTACGACAAAACTGAAAGTTCAGGGTAACTGCCACAAGGGGCCGTATTCCGACAGTTGTGTGCAAATGTCGTATGCATTGGAAAGGAGGCTTCAGTTTTGGACTGTCCAATTAATCACATACTGTATTCACCTTATTCTCCGCTGACGAGCGGAGACTCATTCACTTCCATTCATTTTTTGACGTTAAAAACTGCTTGTTACGCTGCTTGATGTTGCAATTTGATATTTTTTTATTATGTTATTCTACTTGGTCTGTATAGTCATGCAAACATTTGTTTGTAGAGCAAGCAGTTTGACCATTTTCAGCCATTTATTATTCCTCATTTCTCCCATAGGCGCTGAATCTGAAGTTCTAAGACAATCGCGATAACAGGCGCACTTCCGCATTTTTGAATAAGGTCAATAGGAATAGTGTTTGTAAATTAAGTTGGTGGTTCAAAAATGACACATTTGAACTCCTTTAGACACATAACATGGGTATTGAAAAATGTATTCTTTATAAATGTAGCTTTTGAGGTCATCTCGTGCACCGTTGCCGTGTCTCAGTCTGCATGTCTCCGTGAGTTATGGTGAGGAAAAGCACTGAGGATTTAGCAGAGATTTTGAGAAAAGCAGTGCGAGCACACTTTGACCCACTTATAATTCAGTCAAGATTGAGATTCCACTAAACTTCTTATGAACTGTTATTGTACTGGCAAAGGCAAACCGCTTCTTAAACAGTACATCCCCAAATCCCTAGGCTCCTGTGTGTGTGAACACGTACACTATATGTGTGTTTTTGTGTATGCATGCACTTCAGGTTCACCCTCAGGACCCAAAAAGATCATCATTCAATCAGTCATCATGATTACTGGCATCTGACCACAAATTCAAACTCACTCTAGAAATTATGAGCTTGGATTTCTCCCCATTTCTGAGAAGGCACTTTATTTAAATCCTGTTTTGTTGGAGATGGAAAGAGAAACTCTATCCCACTTTTAGTTTCAGACTTCTATCTTTGAAGCACTTACAATATGTGCTTAATACCATTGTTTTCCGCTGTCTTATTACATGCACAGTTCATATAGTCAGATGTTTTAAAAATGGCTTGTTGAGTGTAATAATAAATATGTGACTGCTTATTGTGACCAGCATGCTTCCTTTTCTCATCCATCTTCAAACAGTGCTGTGACCAAGAGGAAATATTTATCTTACAGTGCTGCTTTAGAGTTCTTCAGTCAGACTTTATTGAGACCCACAAGTCCCCCTGACATTTCCCAGCTTTCTCTGCTCAAGCCAGGCTTTCATGGAAAATGGCTTTGTCCATGAAGCAGATCCTTGGTCAAACCGCCCTTCCATGGTTTGTTACCTCAAGCTCTCACTGTTCATGCCTCAGGCGTCCAACTTCTGTCAAGCTAACGTGAAGGGAATAAAGACAGGTACTGCAGTGTTTATGAATATCGTGGCCCCCTGCTCAGTCGTAAAATATTAGAGTTTGCTTCAGGGGCCTGGACAGTTAAAAGGTGGAACATCTCTCCACTGTGGGCTGCGACTTCTTGTCTTCATGATGATTATTTTTCCTACACGTGCTCCATGGCCTCTGCCAGGACCCGATCTCAGACTCTCTGATCTCAATTCTATTAAGGTCTGTTTGCACAGTTTCAGCCACCATCCTCTCCAGACATCTCATGGCCAAAGTGTAATGTTGTTGGAGTAGTTGGTAAAGTAAATGGCAAGTTTTTTTTCTTTTATTTGATGAAAAAGAAGCTGAATTGAACCTAATTTTGCTTTCTGTATTGGTATGGAATGGCATTTCATTTACTCCCCAATAGTCATCTCTTCTACACAACTCTCCTTCTGTCTCTTTTTCTCTCTCACTCTCTCCATTTGTTTATCTGTCTGACACTCTCTCCAGAGCAGTGCACCATGGCTGTGAAAGTCTTTATGTCTGCTAGCTGCCAATAGCTTTCCTCTTTTTGGCTTGGTTGATCAAGCCCAAGTGTAGCAAAAGATCTCTCCATGTGCACTTTTAGTTTACCGCAGTATATGTACCTGCCACAGAGCACCAGAGCAGCATTTGAATGCCAAGGGCTGTGAACCAAGTCAGATAAATATGTAGTGGAAATGCAGTGAAGTCACAGGTTTATTTGTGGCAGGAAAGTGCTGAGTGGTCGTGAAGTATAAAATATAGAATATTAAACTAGATCTGGGGATTCACATTGAATATTGACAATATATTACTAATTTTATGAATTTGGATATGTTTTCCAATCTGGCCTACCAACATATGTCATCTGCTGGTTGGGTATCAATTGTTATGTTATTTGACATTCAGTCTACAGACAATCACTGGATAGCTCAAACAAAGATCACAACCCGTGATTGAATACCACTGAACCATGGTGTCTGGGTTCTTTTTGGGACATTTGGCTGAATCTAATGTGTACTCTCCTCTTCCAGGTTACAGCTACTGATGCGGATGGTGGGTCTTTTGGCTCCATCTCTTACTCTCTGGGCTCTGGTCAAGGCAGCGTGACCCCGTCTCAGTTCACCGTTGACAAGCACAACGGACAGATCTGTACTACCACCAGTCTGGATCGTGACCAGGGTCCGGCCAACTACGACTTCACCGTCACAGCTGTGGATGGGGTAAGTGTCCAGTGATTCTCAGAAATCGCATCTTGGACTAAAACAATCGTGAGTATGGCAGATCATGTCCATTGAGCATCCATAGTAATTCTTTGCATTTTGTGCCTAAATAATGTGTTTAAAGCACCAAGCAAAGAAAGGAAATTTCACCAGACATATTAGAGCATTCAGGAGCAGCTGGGCCTTAAAGAGCATCAGCTTGTAATATTTAATAAGTTGGGGATTTTCCTGACATGCCATTTGCTCCATATGGGATGCCAGGCGAGCAAGATGTTTAGCAGTAAGAATGGTATCCCGTGTGTACTCTGTCCCCTTGGCAGATTGCAGTTCTCAACAGGGAATATAGTCAATCTATTTCCTGCTCAGAACTAGTCTTTGAAATGTTACAATGTTTTTTTTGGTTCGCATAATGTAACTACAAATTAATTTGTATAGCCATTTAAGCCAATTGTTTTTAAGGCTTTGGATATGGAGTCTCCTTTAACCTGGTTGTTGTATTCTTTATTGTATATTCTTTACTGCAAATGTAAACTGATTTGTTCAATAATGTGTGTTTCCAGGGTGGATTAAGTTCAGTGGCCTATGTACGGGTGGACCTGATAGATATAAATGATAATCAACCTGCATTCTACCCTGTGAGCTATGCAGTAAGCCTGAGTACACAGAGTGCTCCAGGGACATCCGTCCTGAAGGTGACTGCCCATGACCCCGATGCGGCAGAGAATGGCAGAGTGACCTACCGAACTGTTCCTGAAGGGAGCTCACCTTTCTTCACCCTCAACAAAGACACTGGTGAGAAGATTGTTATGTTTTTTCATCACTTTTATTTTTTGTAGCCTAAATAAAAACAGAAGTCTAATATTTTTCTTACCCCTGTATGAGTTTCTGCATTCAGTAGGTTTGATGTATTCACATACCTTTCAGCCTAATAGAAATATTTATTTTGGTTGTGCATTGCCCAGGAGTGATTTCACTGTCACGCGCTCTACATGGAAAGGCAAACTCAGTCATTACCATGGTGGTCTCAGCCCAAGATGGTGGGGGTCTTACCGCTCCAGTCAATGCCAGGGTCAACATCAGTATAGTGGCGGGACTGGTCGCACCCCCTGTATTTGAGCAAGCTCAGTACTACTTTGTGGTCTCAGAGGATGCCCTGCGTGGAACACAAGTTGGTGTTGTGCGGGCCAGCACTAAGAATGGTGGGTGAGCTTTTGTCAGAGATTTTTATCTCCTCCACCCCTCACCCCCCTTTGGTCACACATCCTTATTCAACTTGTTTAAACATACAATCCAAACTTCACTGCTTACCCACATTTATCAGTCATACTGGACTTGGTTCAAGGGCTAAAAGACGCCTTTTGTTTTTTTTCACCATGGTGCACCACTTGTACAAATAGGCACAGAACCACTGTACACACCTCATTTACAGTCAACATTAATCATTGATTCTGTTTCACCACTTAGTTTTTAACAATTTGCTTTGGATATTTGATCCACTAAATTCTGGCCTTGTGTTGAAAAAAAACCCTTTGTCTTTGTTTTCACCCCACACTGAACTAACATGTCTCTGGCTATTTGCCTCTTGGTTCTCAGGTGTCTTGAAGGATATCTCCTACATTATTAGCTCTGGTGACCCAACAGGGTATTTTACTGTGGATTCAGAGACTGGGGCTTTGAGAACCAGCTTGCCTCTGGATCATGAGGCCCAGCCAAGCTTGAATCTGGAAGTCCAAGCACACTGTGGAAACCCACCAGCCTTTGGCCAGACTAGGGTACGAATTACGGTGTCTGATGTCAATGACAATGCACCCGTCTTCCTGCCTTCATCCTCTGAATCATTGATTCTACCTGAAGACACACGGATGGGTACAGTGGTTTACAAGGTCCAAGCAGAAGATCGTGATTCTGGACCCAATGGCCTTCTGAGTTTTGACCTGTTCACCAGCAGCGCCCATAGAACCTTCAGTATTGATCGCAACAGCGGACATTTACGCCTAATTGGCAGTTTGTCATATGAGACCATGCCCCGTTATGACCTGCAGGTGATTGCTAAAGACAGTGGAGCACCCCAGCTAAGTTCTACATTTACTCTGGTCATCCACGTACAAGCTGAAAATGGACAAGGCCCTGTGTTTGATAGCCTCACATACAGAGTAGAGCTAAAGGAAAGCACCCCACTTAACACACGCTTTCTACAGGTCCGAGCTGTGAACCGAGATGGTGGCATCACCACTGGACTGTCATCTACTTCTGCCTCACTAGCCTACCACCTGCACCCAGATGGTGATGCTGCAGGGTTTGGCATTGTGTCAGACAGTGGCTGGCTGTTCGTGAAAAGTGCCTTGGACAGGGAAGCTAAGGAGATGTACCTGCTCACTGTATTGGCCACATCAGGCAACGGACAGTTGAAGAAGACAGGTAGTGCCACGGTGCGTGTGTCAGTGATGGATGAAAATGACAACACTCCACGGTTTACCCAAGAGAGAGCTTTCCTGGCAGTGCGCGAGAACCTGCCAGCAGGCACTGGTTTTGGCCGAGTGTCTGCCAGCGATCGAGATGCTGGTCTCAACGGTCGGCTGAGCTACCGCCTGCTCCATCTGGATCGCCACTTCCAGATCAACTCCCACACAGGTGAGCGTCAAATATGGCAGACAGTACGTCAGACAGTCCAACTGTGCAAAATGTTGTCTTTAAATGAGAAGGTCAACTTGACACTAACAGAAGTTCTGTAGAGGTTTGTGGTATTGTTTGTGTGGAGTAGGGATTGAAAAACTATACAACTATGTACTGTAACAGTCAAGTATTCAGTCTGATTGAGACACTGAATAATTTGGCTGATTATGGGGTCATTATGCTGCCTTAACCAGGACTCCCTGGTAGAAGAGATACTGTATCTCAGTGGGACATTCCTGCTTAAATAATAATGAAATAAAATAAGTAAATAAATTATTTAGGGTTACCCTGCTGAAAAAATCCTGCTGGTTTCATTGCTGGTTTTGGTCTCGATGTTGATCTTGTTGGTTTCAGAGCTGGTCTTTCTGGTTTCAATGCTGGTCTTGATGCTGGTAAGGACCAGCACTGAGACCAGTATTGAGACCAGCACTGAAGCCAGCAAGACCAGCTCTGAAACCAGCAAGATCAACATTGAGACCAGCAAAACCAGCATTGAAACCAGCAAGACCAGCATTAAAACCGGCAAGAACAGCATACCAGCATCCAAACATACCTTACCAACATATGCAGTTTTTTTCAGCAGGGTAGGGTAGTTTTCTAATAATAAATGACCATTGTACTTTATATAGCAAACAAATGAGCTAAATAGCTTTAACTAAACTAGAGTAACATAGAGTTTTCAAAAAGTAACAGCTGTCTAAATTTGAGTTTTACCATTCTTATAGTCTGGTAGTTACTGCTAGCATGTACTGATAGATATTCAGGAAATACATTTATAAAATAATTACCATAACCACTAATTTCACAAAACAATCGCATTTCCTGCAAGTACAGTGTAATTGTTTTATTGTTTGTTAGCATGCTAAAGAACAGAACACTGTTAGCATGCTCTCTTAGCTTAGCTAAACCTTGACTTCATTGGTTTAGCAGGTGGTTGTTGTACAGCTACAGTAGCTGACTATTCTGACCAATCCTTAATGTTGAACATACTGGCCATGACACACAGCTCCAGACTGGCATCATGCTAACTGTGGGGGTTCGTTTTGGTGAAGTCAGGATGTGCCATCTGTCCCTTCTGCCACTGACAATTTCCTCTGCAGTGAAATAGTTTTTTTCTCACTGTTTCTCTGTTTTTTCCATCTGTCTCTCTCATCTGTCTTACATTTGTAAAGGTGAGATAAGCACAAAACTTTCCCTTGACCGTGAGCTTCAGTCCAGCTACCAGCTCATTGTGGTGGCTCAGGATGGCGGGACCCCTCCACGCAGCGCTACAGGCACTGCTTTCATCACGGTTCTGGATGAGAACGATAATGCACCCTCTTTCAGCAATGCTCAGACTGGACGAGAGCTCTTGCTGCAGGTATGAGAGCTGATATTAGCTTTTTTGAAATCTGGAATATACATTTACAAGTAACTTTACACTACTTAAGGAAATTAATAGAACAATAACTCGAATTTATGTTAAATGTTAACCCATTTTTTATTATCACACTAATGTAATACCCAGCATAAACATAAACATGTTGTAACAGCTACTGTAGATTTATGCCATGTAAATGCATCAACCTGCCATATTTCGTCTTGCAGATGTGTGCATGTATAGTGTGTTAAGAGCAGACAAAGCAAATATTTCCAGTGAGGTATAAGAAAGTATACAGTAAACTCAGACACTTTACTTAATATAATATATAATCATGTGCAGCAGATATACAATAGAAATGCTACAGTCATAATTTATCAACTGTAACACGCCACAGCCATATCCCCCTGCAGCCCAAGAGCGATTACTCACTGAAGCTAAGCAGGGGTGAGCCTGGTCAGTACCTGGATAGGAGACCACAAGGGAAAACTAGGTTGCTGTTGGAAGTGGTGTTAGTGAGGCCAGCAGGGAGCGCTCAACCTGTGGTCTATGTGACTCCTAATGCCCCAGTATAGTGAAGGGGACACCATACTGTCAGTGGGCGCCGTCTTTCGGAAGAAACGTTAAACCGAAGTCTCTGTGGTAATTAAGAATCCAATGGCACTTCATAAAGAGTACGGGACTAACCCCAGTGTCCTGGCCACAATTCTTCCATTGGCCCTTACCCATCCTCCCAATCATCCCCATCCACCGAACTGGCTCCATCACTGTCTCCGCTCCATCTATAGCTGGTGTAGGGTAAGTACACTGGCGCCATTGTCCTGTGGCTGCTGTCGCATTATCCAAGTGGATGCTGCACACTGGCGGTGGTGTGGAGAGACCCCTTGATGATAGTGAAGTGCTTTGGGTGTATGGCTATACACAATAAATGAGCTTTATAAATACACATTACATTACATTACATGAGAAGATACGATGATCCCTTTTCTCCCATTGGCATGGCAATAAACTTCTTAGGATTTGTTGTAAATAAAATTAAATAAATGAAGATGAGAACCCAGTCCAGGAGACTCGAACAAGCAGAATTTTTTTTTTTAAAAATTAGTCTGTTAGTCTGAAGTCATACAGCCTCTTCAAGAAGTCCACAAGTCTGCAAGAGCCTACAGAAGTCTCTTACAAGTCTGCAGTCTGCAAGTTTTATCACAAGTCTGAAAAATAGTCTAAAGCAAGTCTATCGTGTGTTTTAGGAGGAGGGGAGTGATTAGGTGGAGAGACGGCTGAACAAAGCATGTAAAAGAAGTATTGGAGTCAACAAGATAAACGGCATTTCCCCAGCCCGCATCTTGCCAACATAGTAGTAGCATGCAGTAATCAAATATATAGAATATTTTAAAATATTTATTTAATATGACAGCCTACATCAATTAAATAATCAGAGTTAGATACGCACAAGTTTATGTTTTGACATCCCTAGCTGTTTATTAACTTGTTTATTGTTAGTGTGATGAGTAGACCCAAATGGAATCTGCACACGCAGATTTTTATCCCATCATTGAGTCTATTTGTTTACTTGTGTGACTGTGTGTAAATTCATACTTGATTCTGTTTTTCAATTAATTTCAGAAATATTATTGACTAATATGAAAATTTACATATGATTTATTTACAATACAGTTTGTAAAGTAATATTTTCTGTCTTATAGTAAATATATTATACGTATGATAGACTTGCTTTGTTTACCGAATAAGTGTATCTAATTGGGTTTGTTTTGTAAACATTAAATAACAGTTAAAAAACATTTTATTTAAAAAAAGTTTTTAGTTACAATACTCTTAAAATCATTCTACATAAATCCACCAATTTTGTTTTTACAAAAATCTGCGCAGAAATAGAAAAAAATGTCTGCAGATTCTGTCTGAACCTATAAATAAGTCTTGTAAAGGTGGTTTATTTGAATTGCTGGGTTATGGGTTTACATGTAAACAGGAACATAGATAGAACATAAAATAGAAGAGCTATTTTAAATTGTAATATCTCACAATATTACTCTTTTTTTGTTTTACTGTAAGTGGGTGAGCATAAAGGACTTGTTAAAACCATTAAACGTTGACTTCAAACGTTTGTACAGTAGTGTATAGGCTGAATGTTTTTCAGTTACTTCTGCAGAGGAATGAATAGACAGATTTCATATACGCACAATCTAAAACTTTGATAAATTAACTGAAATCTTTGTGCAGGCTTTGGAAGGTCAGCCATCTGGATTTCTCCTGGGAACCGTTCATGCAAAAGACCCTGATGAAGGAGAAAATGGAACTATTTTCTACTCCATGTCTGGTGAGAAATGTGCTTCAATCAGGGATGAATCAAAACCTGATGCAGTGTCTTAAAGCACGCTGTAACCAATTGCAAAAATCATATCCTTAATCATTTTGCTTGTCTACACTGAACCTGAAACTGTAATAGAGGCACAGCCAATCAGAATCTATTTAAGAGTCACTGTTATGTTATAAGCATGAGATATAGTTTGTAGTGAGGATTGGACTGTGAACTGATACTAAAAACAAACTATCATACATTAATACACATCAATAATAATCTGCTTTTAATCAGTCATGCAGACAGCTCGTCGGGAGTTGTGGAAGGTAATGTGTTGACGTGTGAGATCATTAAATGTGTTTCGTAGCACGTTTACTGATTTTGACACATAACTATTTCATTCTGTAATTTAATGGAAATTATAGCCATATGGGGAAGTTATATGCACTCTTTGTACAGTAGAAATATGCTCTATGCTCATTTTGTGCCTGGTTAGGACGTGACCACACACATAAACTAACCTCTTCCATCATTTCTTTCTTTAGGTCCCAGAGCCGAACGTTTCACTCTAAACCCAAACACTGGAGAGCTACGCTCCTCGTCAGCTTTGAGCCATTCTGAACGGCCTGAGTACAGTTTCATCATTCTGGCTTCTGACCGAGGCTCACCTCCTCAGAGCTCCATCATAGCACTGAAAATACAGGTCAGATAAAACAGTGGCTAGACTAGATACACTTAGGTTACGTCCACATTGCAGGCAAATGTGGCCCAAATTTGATGATTTCTGCCTATAGTTGACTCAGATCTCTTTTTGTCAAACCGATTAGAATGTGATATCTTGTTACATTGATATTGATATTGATATGATGTTTTGCAATGTGACCACATTGTTAATGGTTATGTCGGAATTTGTGCAACTTTTACCTCGGTGGTCCCCAACCTTTTTATCACTGCGGACTTTTTTACTGAGGACTGCGGGGTCCAAGCAGTGGTTCGTAGGTTGCTTCGTGACCATCAACTGTTTTCTCAGAGGATGACAAGCTGACACCTCCATTGGAAATAAGAACTTGCGTGAACGTCATTTGCGACCTTCAGCAGTTGATCTTCTTGCACAGACATGGTGGATTCACCTGATTTGATGACAAATGGGTTGCTGATCCATTGCTTGGCAATTTGTGGGTCCTATATTGGGCCTTTTCCCCTTTCACAAAGAAACTTTCCAAAGACGTCTGTTTCTTACTCAGTTTGCTAGCTTGTGGGGTAAATTTGGACACTCAAGTGACCGAGATGTAACTGAGAGAATATGGTCATTTTTCAAAATAAAAGATCTATCAGACTTGGGTAATAAATAAAAAAAGAAATAATTAATGATGTCTTGTGAGGACCAGTACCAATCCATGGCCTGGTGGTTGAGACAGTTTTACATCATTTTCGATCGACATACATCATCATTTTGCACTGGCACATTCATTCATTAGTTTTTCTTCGGCTTAGTCCCTTATTTATCTCATTACTTACTATTCCAGCATATACAGTTGAAGTCAGAATTATTAGCCCCCCTGAATTATCAGCCCCCTGTTTTTTTCCCCCGATTTCAGTTTAACGGAGAGCAGATTTTTTCAACTCATTTCTAAACATAATAGTTTTAATAACTCATTCCTAATTACTGATTTATTTTATCTTTGCCTTGATGACAGTAAATAATATTTGACTAGATATTTTTGAAACACTTCTATACAGCTTAAAGTGACATTTAAAGGCTTTACTAGGTTAATTAGGTTAACTAGGCAGGTTAGAGTGATTAGGCAGGTTGTTGTACAACAGTGGTAAGTTCTGTAGACAGTCGGGAAAAAAATTATTAGCTTAAAGGGGCTAATAATTTTGACCTTAAAATAGATCAGAAAAAATAAAAACTGCTTTTATTCTAGCCAAAATAAAATAAATAAGACTTTCTCCTGCAGAAAAAAATATTATCAGACATACTGTGAAAATGTCCTTGCTCTGGTAAACATGATTTCGGAAATATATAAAAAAAAAAGAAAGGGGAATAATTCTGACTTCGACTTCGATTTACACAGTGGATGCTCTTTCAGCTACAACCCAGTGCTGGGAAGCACTCACACACATACATTCTCTTTTTTACCTATTCCTCATGTCTTAGGACTATGGGGGAAACCGGAGCACCCGGAGGAAACCTTCTTGCTGTGCGGTGACAGTGCTAACCACTGAGCCACTGGTCAGTTTTGGCTGGTCTCTGAAGTGAAGAATCACAGCAATGTAGTTAAAATGTTCAGTGTGTCACTTAATAAGGTGCTAAATTCAAATCTGCTTTCCCACAAGGGTTATGAAGTAGATAAGCCGCACATAGCTCTTGTCAAAGTGTTTTAATGACTTATTTTACCTATTTTAACTTTGATTGGCTACCTAATTAACCTTTAAATTAAGCCTTTAAGCCTTTAAATTGACTTTTAGGATTAATAATAGTTTTGTGTAGAATAGCTAGTACAATTTGGTGTGCTGTCATCATAGATAAGACAAAAGAGATGAGTTATTAGAAATTAGCAGTGTTGGGCAGTAGCGTTGCTACAAGTAGTGACGCTACTAGCTTTACATTTCTCAGTAGCGTGGTGGTAGCGTCGATACTTTCTAAATTAAATAGATTTTCAGTAACAAAGCTATTCTTTTAGTCAAGTAGCGCAGTAGCCTCTACACAAGCTACATTTACTTAAGTGAAGCCATCGCCATCCACAGAGCTGTAAAGCCGATGTCTGGCTGATGAAAGTAAATCCATATGATAGCGAAAATGGCGAATTCTTCTTTTTTGTGTTTTGTGGTGGTCGACAACAAACCTTTTGGTGAGTTACTGCCACCTCTCGCTCTGGTCGGTGATGTGGCCAATCAATCACTGGAACGAGATATGAGAAACTTGCTTGATGGAAACATGACTGTAGAGCAGGGGTGTCCAAACTCGGTCCTAGAGGGTCTGTGTCTTGAAGAGTTTAGCTCCAACCCTAATCAAACACACCTGAAGCAGCTAATTAAGCTCTTACTAGATATACTAGAATCTTCCTGGCAGGTGTGTTGAAGCAAGTTGGAGCTAAACTATGCAAGACACCGGCCCTCCAGGACCGAGTTTGGACACCCCTGCTACAGAGGAAGCAGGATCATATTATTTCCCAGGGGGAAGCTTTTAGTGTAGTAAGTGTGTATTGTAAGTAGAGTAACTCATAGCTTAGCTCACTACATTTTCCAAGTAGCTTGCCCAACACAGCACTTATATTTACATTATAAGTTTGTGCTTTAAAATTTTACTATAGGGCTAATAATGTTGTCTTCAAATGTATAGTATGAGTGGAAGGTGAGGCGGACAGTGGCTCAGTGGTTAACACTGTCGTCTCACAGCAAATTGGCATTTCTGTATGGATTTTGCATGTTCTTCCTGTGTTCGTGTGGGTTTCCTCCAGGTGCTCCAGTTTCCTTCACAGTCCAAAGTCATGCAGTATAGGTGAGTTGGAGGAACTGAATTGGCCGTAGTGTGTGAATGCGAGAGTGTATGGGTGTTTCTCAGTACTGGGTTGCAGCTGGCAGGGCATATGCTGTATAAAAACAGATGCCAGAATAGTTGGCGGTTCATTCCACTGTGGCAGCCCCTGATAAAAAAGGAGATTGAATAAAAGAAAGAGAAATGTATGTGGCATTGTTTTATAGTCTTTCACGTTAGAATCAATCTATAGGTTTAAATAGACATCCAAGAACGCCAAGGAAGGTCTTATTTTGTAAGTTTTTTTACAACTTGTTCACACATTAACAAAAAAAGCAGTTAATAGAAAAAAGTTGTTATTTACAGCCTGTTTTACTGTATATCTTAATAATGCAAATGTAATGCACTTGATTTTATTGCTCAGACGTTCCTGCAATGTATTGAACCCCGAGGCTGATCTGAGGAATAAAACGCCTGTAGACCCTCACTCTTTGGCAGGTTTCCTGACAAAAGTCTAAACAATATATATTGTGCTTTCATTACTTATGGCTATAAACCTTCCAAAATTGAAGTTAACACAAAGGTCTTTGGTCACATCAGAGATTGGCTTTATTGCAAGCTAAAAACCAAACCTTCCACCATATGGACCTACTCATCGCCTCTTCATAATATGCAAAATGATTTATTTAATACTGTTATAAAAAATATGAACTTGTAAAGTAAGCTCTACAGCAATAGATCCTTTTATATCCACTCTCAGGTTAAACATCATGCAAAAAGGAAATATGGAACGAGCTTGTTGGCCTAATCAGGGCTTACATTCTTGCATTGCAAATTTCCATAGCCGGCTCATCTCTTCAAGTCCAAGTCGTGTAACCTTCCCCAAGCAATGCCGGGAAAAATACTCTCAGCTGGCTAATTTTAGGTGCTCGAAGATGAATGTCTTAGCCTAGGCTTTCCCCCCCCCCCCCCCCCCTCCTTCTAGCCGTTGTTGTCTGCAACATTTTAAGCGTGATATTACGGTGTAAAAAAATTCAAAGTAGAAGTGAGCGGCTCCCAGCTGCACCAATACAAGTGCCAGCTGTGCTTTTCCACTATGTAGCGTTGAAGTCTCGTAATATAGTTCAGTAGCCCTTTGAAGAACAGAAAACTCCTTGTGAAATACCCCAGTGATCAAATTAATATTTCTCGAGCGAGTCAACGGAGTGGAAACAGACACAACCAACAGCAACAGTAGTAAATTCCAGCATCCAAATGTCTGGGAAACACATTTATGCAGTGTAACCGTTTCATATTGTTTCGCAAGCGCCAAACCAAACAATCAAACTCATAACTGATATCTAATTAGAATATAATGAGGCTTCGAAACTTTCAGCAATCAATAGTTTAACTAAATAGCATATCTTTTATTGGAACGTGCTTTATCTAAAGCTCAATCTGGGAATAATTACTTCACCTATTATGTTTCATTAGAAGATTTGGCTTTAACAATCTCGTTACTGCCAATGTATTAATCAGACTGGTGCATAATGATAATTTAGTCATAGAAGAAAATAAATAGGTTATTCATGAGCACCTGTGTTTGTTGTGCAGGCTCATTCTTAAACGTATTTGAGGTTCAGCATCTTGGATATTTTCTGTCTTATGTAAATGTTAGTTTCCATTTCTGTTCTGTTTTTGTTTATATGTACAGATTCACAGTCTCTCTCTTAACTCAAAATCAAAACAATGTCTCATCTGCGAAAAGAAACTCCGCAGGCTTCCATATTTGGAAGAAGTGAAGGCCTTTTGCTTTGAAGTGTTTCTGAGTCATCTGTGAGGATTCTGTTTTTTTTTTTTTTATTAAGGATATTTGCACATTCAAATGTTCTGACAGTTTCCTATTCTGATTGTGTTTACTTTAATCCAGTGTTATTTTTCCTGGCAGTCTCACAGCCTTCAAATGAACTCAGATTAATGCAAGCAGGTCTCTTGTTTGAGTTTGTAATAGCCCTCAAAACGTTGCGTTTTTTCATGACCTGTAAAAAGAGAAGAAAATGTGGGCTGTTATACGTTTTGTTTTGTTTGATTTTGTTAATAGTCAGCTGGTAGGATGCAGTTGAAAATGAGCTGCAAGTGTAATCTGATATGTTTGTCAAGAATTCATTCATTTATTCGTATTTTGGTTTATTTTCTTTATTAATCTGGAGTCGGCACAGTGGAATGAACCGCCAACTTATTCAGCATATGTTTACGCAGCGTATACCTTTACAGCTGCAACCCAGTACTGTGAAACATCCATACACACTCATTCACACACATACACTATGGCTAGTTTAGTTTATTTAATTCACCTATAGCGCTTGTCTTTGGACTGTGAGGGAAACTGGAGCACCAAGAGGAAATCCATGCAAATCCATTAAAATACAATTTAAAAAGGATATTAATTTATATTAATTATTTTTGCATTTCATGGTAATACAATTAGTATAGGAAATTTTTGTTTACTTTCATTCAATAAACATAAATAATAATATTAAAGGTTAAAGAAAATATGGGGAAAAGGTTGTATAATATCAGTCCTATGTGGTTTTGGCAAGTCAATAAAAATATTTTGATATTTTCTGTTTTAACTTTTATTTAGATTAAATAATTATTAATGTTATTGCTGCCATTTTCATTAAGTTAAAATTTAGTATTTTATTTCTTAAGTTATTTTAAAGTTGTTTATCTATTAAGTTCTAAATTTAATATTTATTAATGTTTATTTTTGTTTAGGTATTGATATACTGTATATTTTTATGATATATGTAGCCAAGCAAAAAAATAGCTTAAGAGGGCTACAGTATATATGAGCAATATCACATGAGCAACAGTGCAATGCGGCTATATATCAGCGCTCGTGGGAAGTGTGCGGCCACCAGTGATGATATACAACCACATCGCACTGCTACGAGTGTGATATTGCGTTTATAAAACAATTCGACAGCATAATTGTGTGCATTAAAAAAAATCAAACAAGGAGGGTCTCAAATCCCTTTTTGGAACTTTCTTCTGCCTTTCATTCACATCTGCAGCTGACGTCAGAACAGCAGAAACCGATGCTCATTCACCAAAGTCAATGTTCACCAAATGATTCTCTAGCGTAATGTCTAAAGTGATTACAAAACAGGTGATTTTCCTCACATTTTAAGATTATAAGGCTGAACGGCATGAAATACCATCAGTCTACAGAGATTTCCCAGTATTTCTGAGTTGCATTTGGGAGATCACAATTTTACTATGGCATTAATACAACACTACAACATACAAAAGAGAGAGATTGACTTAGAAAGTCATTTACCTGTTTAATAATGATTTGTTCAGCTGTAGTTTTAAAGTATGCTGTTTTCTCTTAGGGCTTATAATGCGGGCTCTGTCGCCATCTTGTGGATGTACATCGTCAACCGTATTTGCTCAAAGACATGCTGTCTCTCAGAAATTGTAAATATTTAAAAATAGGCACTGTCTTTATAAATCAACTGCAGAGTTGCAATCCTAACAACTACATTCTCGACCAAAAAAAGCCTCAAAAGTACATAATGTTGTCCAACAGCTGCAATATTAGTCAAACTGTAGAGTGTCCTCTGCTTGTTGCCGTATGTGAGTGGAGTAATACACAAGCGTGAAGGGGGAAGAAGCTGGACGAGTGCTGTTACAGGCAGAATATCACATGGCTATCGGCCAATCAGATTCTAGAACCAGACAGAGCTGTTGTGTAAATGAAAATAACCTGTTTAAGGCCCCCACACACTCACAGCAAAGTTGTTTTCTTGTTTTTTGTCTGAAGTTTTTTCATGAGGGTTTGCTTTACCTTATTTTTTAAACTTTTTTTTTTTTTGCTCAAAATTACACACCAGTTCATTCTTTCATTTTGCTGTAGCATATTGTATATGGATAGTGTACAGTGTATGGGCCTTTAGGAGTCTTGAAAAAAAAAGTACAAATGTATATAGTACACAAATATCTTCAAATTTTTGTATTGACTAACCAAAGCCAAATAATTAACAGTATGCAAACAGACACGCTAAATACAAATCGTCACATGTTCCTTTATACACAGTTCCAAATGATCCAATTTGATCTCATATGCTTAAACTTCATTCCTATTATGAAATGAAGATGCCAAATATTCATCAATACTTAACATTCATCATGTCAGTTTCTCAATCTAATGCATAAATGTCTTCATTTCCAGGTTCTGAGTTCAAGTAAAGGATCACCCAACACTAACTCCCAACCGCTAATATTAAAGTCTGTGGAGGGAGCTAAACCTGGCTCTATGATAGGATCTGTGCGTTCACCTGATTCTCAAGCCCTTCCTGAGTCAGGCCAGGTCACTTTTACAGTGGTTGGAGGCACGGACTTCGATGGCACTTTTGTGGTAGACCGACAAACAGGTGACATTTACCTGGCCCGTGAACTCGACTTCGAAAAATGTCCTCGATACACTCTACAAGTGGAGGTGGACGACTTCTCCATGCCGCTTCCCAAAAGTGACATCATTACATTGATAATCGATGTCCAAGACAGCAATGACCATTCGCCAGAGTTTCCTGAAGACCCCATTATCATAGTTGTCCCTGAAAACACAGATCCCGGTTCTTCTTTCTACACCTTCCAGGCCGTGGATAAAGATGGAAGTGGACCCAACAGTGAAGTACATTACTCAATACTACAACAGTGGCCCAATATCCCAGATCTCCTGAGTTTGGACCCAACCACTGGAGCTCTGTCTTTGGGGATGATGTTGGATCATGAGAAGACCTCTTCGCTGCTTTTGGTGGTCCAAGCAAGTGATTCGGCCTTGGATGTCAGTCAGCGGCGGCGTGGAAGCGTCACGGCTCGTATATTTGTCACTGATGTGAATGATAATGAGCCTGTGTTCATCTCAGCGTCTGTGGTGAGTGTGATGGAGGATCAGCCTGTGGGTTTTGTGGTGGTTTACGTCATGGCAGTGGATGCAGATCAGGGAGAGAACGGACGAGTGACGTATCGCATCCAGAGCGGCAACGTTAGAGGAAAGTTCAGCATTAACCCGGACACAGGTACAGTAAACCAATTGGCAGCTCTATCTGAATGAAATGCATGGTATTTACTGTAGATTGCTGCTTCATTTACAGTCGAAGACAGAAAGCATTATACCTCCTGTGAAATTTTTATTCTATACTATATCATGCAAATAAAGGGGCTAACACAAACCTATAATCTCATATTCTATAATGTCAGATGTACAGTTGAAGACAAAATAATCAGCCCTACTGTGAAATTTGTATTCATTTTTAGATATTTCCCAAGGGCTGTTTAACAGAGAATATTTTTCTCAACACATTTTTAAACATAATTGGTTTATGTGGAGTTTATTCATAAACTAATTTCAAGAGGATCACATGCTTATGATTGACACGGCTGGCCCCGAGTCAAGCTAATGTATGCACCACCAATCAGACTACTCCTAACCAAGTATAAATAATCAAACACCTTACCTTTAGTCATCTTCGTCTTGAAGAATCCCCCCTTCCACCCCTTCGCCTCCTCCTTTGTCTACAGGGCAGCACGGCGGCCCAGTGGCTAGCACTGCGGCCTCACAGCAAAATGCCTCCAGTTCGGGCATCTACCCAAACGGTCAGCATTTTCGTGTGGAGATCATGTTCTCCCCGTGCTTGCGTTGGTTTTCCCCGGGTCCTCCGGTTTCCTCCCACACTCCCAAAAACATGACACTTAAGTAAATTGACTAAACCAAATTAGCACAAAATTCAATTCAATTCTGTCAGCAACGCATCACCTTAGCAACCCTCACGCAGCAGGAGGGAGGGGGGTTCTCGAGATCTACCCGAGCTCAAACTCCCCTCTCGCCTTGCAACGGGAGGGAGCCCCGTGCTCGAGGCTCTCATGAGCTCGGGGCTCTCTCCCGGGACAGCATGCCAAACTAGCTTATCAACAATCATCAGCTAAGTGTGAACTCTTGAATAACTAGTTTATAAAAACTAAGCTTTAACGCGATGACTATATATGATATTTTACATGAGTTTATTTTATTTAGTTCTCATTCCAATTGGACTCAGTTCTTGATTAGATGCATTGAATGTTGATTTAAAACAAATTATGTTGATATTTCTAAAAATTGAAGCGTGAATATCAGTTTACAAATGGTGAAATGGTAAGTTAATGAAAATAACTTATTATCTATAGAGCTGTATTTTTTCAGTAATTATTTTAGGTATACATTGAGTAAGTTAAAAGAAAACTAAAGCTTTATTTGTACTTCAAAGCATACAACAAAGAGCACAGAATCACCAAGAGGCGACACTCTAGTGTTATTTAGGAAACAGCCACTAGAGGGTGCTGCGGCCATTTTGGAATGAAAATTCCAATAGAACAACAGCATATTATAAGTCTGTAAAATAAACTATTAAAAGTGCTGATGATTGTGATAGTAAGTGTTGTATTGTCGTCTTTCAGGTTATATGTCAGCTTTATTGCGCTTTTTAAATAAATAAATAAAAAAAAACAAAGCAGCTGCTTGCCATCGCCACAGCAATAAGATCCAATGGACAGCCGATCGCTTTCACTCCAAAATGGCTGAATCCGTGGCTGTTGCTGGCCGCTGCTGTTGCAATGGAACGTTCTATTGAGTGTCGCCTCTTGGTCATTCTAAACTCTTTGCATACAATAAGCAGTCAGAAAAAAACACTGATTCAAAGATTTTGACTGTTGGTGTTGAATGGCGTTGAATTAAAAATGTTTATATATATACTTAGTACTTTGAATTGCTATGTTTTTAAATATACTGAATGTGCCTTGATGAACAACAAGTGAAAAAAACAGCTTAGATTTGGAATAATTTACATTCAAGGTGTCTTTACTGGCATTCTACCACAAATATTTGAATAACTGTGTACAGTTGCACTTCTAAAAACAAACAAAAAAGATTTGAAGCAATTTTTGTAAACGCAATTCTGTTGAACATTTTTATTTGTTTTGCATTTTGAGTGATTCTCAAAATCTTTGACCTATTACACAATCCACCTGTTACATTACAACCTGCAGCAGAGATTAAACTCACATGCAAACAGGACATTAAGAGATAAGTCCGCCCAAAATTTCAATTTCCTCCATCGTTTCCTCTCCTTCATATCATTCCAGAACTTTCTCTAACATGGATCTTTGCTTTGCATCCTGAAAGCCCAATCATTTTAATTCTGAATTTCTGCTTGATTCGCACATTTGCTCTCCTCCCAAATGGCAATCCTCTAAATGCCCTTTAGTTCACTTAATCCTAAAAACCGCCAGCTCAACATCTCGTCCAGCCCTTGGCTGTGATTTCTGAACGGTTTCTCACATCTCTGTGTGTGTTGCTGCATTAATGCATCATGACATGAAGCAGTGGTGTAAGACGGTACACACCACTCAGCTGGTTGTTGTTTACAGCATGTTCTGCCACTGACAGATTCTGTTTCTTTGCTTCTGCCCTTGTTGTGAACCTTAATATGCTTGCAGACACTCACTATTGTGTCATTTCTAGAAATACGGAACTGTATCAAATCTATTTACTGACCTTGTTAACTTCTATAACCTGCTTTACAAGCCATTCCAATAATCCACTAATCAATGTGACCCTGGACCACAAAACCAGTCTTATTTTGCACCAGTATGTACATTGTGTGGGTCAAAATGGGTAAATATTGTGTTTTATCAAGAAAAAATTAGTTTTTTATATATATATATTATGTTTAATTCATATTTTGCATTGTGTAAGTAATACCCTTAATTTGGACAATTTAAGGCAATTTTCGTAATATTTAGATTTATTTTTAACCCTTACATTTTAGATGTTCAAATAGTTGTATTTCAGACAAATATTGTCCTATCCTAACAATCCTTACATCAGTGGAAATCATACTTATTCAGGTTTGATATGTATTTGATATGTATAAATCTCAACTATGACTGATACCACATGGTCCAAGGTCACATATTGATTAATTACTTTATAGGTTTTTCTACCCTCGCCACAAATTTTCTCACAACTTAAAATAAATAGTTAATAAACTTAAATAAATTTCTAATGATTTTAACAGAACTTATGAGATGCACCAATGTTCATTTACCTGGTGTGTTGTGCTGATTATATCTCTTTCTCACTGTTTGATTTATCCAGTTACTCATCCATTTGATTGTCTGTCTGTCTGTCTGTCAATCCATCTATCTATCTAAATGTTTTATCGTTTAATCATTATTATGGCTGTTGTCCTACTGTAGATATCAACCGACTTGTATTATTGTAAAGTATCTTTAAAAAATGAGTCCATTATATTTATAAATATTTAGTCAGATGTGGTTTTTAGAAGCAAATTTGTTAAAATATATTTTCTTGTAGATCTCAAACATTTGTTTGATTTTGTGTAATTGTGTCAAATTTGGAGAATTTTGAGATTGTCCAAAAGGCAATTTAGGATGTTTTTTTTTCTTCAAAAGTCATCATATGACTTCAGAAGAGTTGGAATATTGCACAAAAGTCACACAAACTTTTTAGCTCAAACAGGCAAAAAACAAAAAGGCAAAGCATCTTCGTTCCTCTTCTTGGTTTCTCCTTATGTTATCGGAGCCTGACTTCTGAGGAGTCAAATTGTCTGAAAATATTCGAGCTGGTAATTCTAACCAGATTAAGGCCTCAGAGGCATGTTAGCTCAGCGTTATGGAGATAGAAAAGAGGAGAAAAATAAGCCGAAACAGAACGAAAACACCCTCTAGTGTCCCAGTTCCCATCATGCCTTTATAGCCTGCTTTGAATCATTGCGTCTGGTTCTTTAAAAGCATGAAATGTAGATTGGATCAATAGGAGCAGCAATCGCTTGTGGTAGGCTAACGTCAGGGACGCTGGCACCCCCAAATTTGAGCAGGGCACGGCAGGCGAGGCTGTTGCGTGTCTGGAGTGCTTGTTTGTGTGCTCTTTCTGTTTGTGCTGGAAAAAACTTATAAACTGTGGCCAGATAGCTGAGCTTTTACAGTGGCTCAGTGAGTGTTCAGGTATAGGGAGGGCTTTGCGTGAGGAAAGAAATTGTATTATTCGAAGACGTCGCATGACTTCCACTCATTTTTAGCACAACAGAAAGGCGTCAGCTCTTCGTGCTGCGATGTTGCTTACGCGAGATCAAAGTGTGCTACAGGATGGAAATCATTCGTCGTGTGAGCGTGTGAATGAGGCTTTGCTTAAGTGCGAGTGGTTTTGTTTTAAACAATTTACATCATGGCTTCATTATTGTGTAATTGTTTAAATGCACTTCAGCAGGCGATCACTCACAGGAAAACCCAGACACAATGCGCATTACATTCATCATATGGTATGCTAACGCTTTTTCCTTGTTTCCATTGTAGGCTCTTTGTCTATTCTTAGACCAATTGACCGTGAAGAAGAAGACCTCTACAACCTGACCATAGTGGCAGAAGACCACGGTTTACAGCAACGCAGCAGCTCACAGCTACTGTCAGTCCAGGTGATTGATGTAAATGATGAAGCACCATACTTCCAGGAGAGCCAATATGAAGCTTTTATTGCTGAGAATCAGCCTGCAGGATCCACCGTGCTGGTGGTTTCAGCTTCTGATATGGACCAAGGTAAAAATATAGTCCTATAGTCCAAAATATGTGTGTGTATGTGTGTGTGTATACTATATATATATATATATATATATATATATATATATATATATATATATATATATATATATATATATATATATATATATATATATATATATATATATATATATATATATATATATATATATATATATATATATATATATATATATATATATATATATATATATATATATATATATATATATATATATATATATATATATATATATATATATATATATATATATATTAGTGGTGGGCCGTTAACGTGCTGCAATAACGTGAGAACCCTTTTGGGCTATAAAATATATATCGCCGTTAATCTATTCTCAAAGTTGGATTGGGAGCTGGGTCTATTCTACGAAAGCTATGATGACTTTCACCTTGATATTTTAGCATGGATGTATACCTGGCCGAATTTGCCGAGGTGGCAAGAACGAGTCTTTGAATCTGTGTGTATTCCTACTGTGAAATTACCACATCAAATGTGACATGCAAACATGGATGCAGTTCACTAGAGTGAATCTAATTAATTTTAGCTACACATCTAACTTTCAGGCACCTGTAGAGTTTATGCATTTGAGTAAAACATATACAAATAAAATGTACCGGGTGCTTTTTAAAATGAATGACAGTGAATGAAAGTCAAAGCGGTGAGCCGTCTGACAGAAAAGTGCCCTTCTGAATCAAATTTGGGTTCCAGGAGTTTTGCGGGAGACAGAACAATACGGGAGAAGGGCGGTAGATGGGTCTGAAATACAAGACCCTACCGGGAAAAACGGGAGTGTTGGCAGGTATGAGGTAATCAAAAATCGCTATTTCGAGCTTTTGTAGGCCTACAGTTCAAAAATCATGTTTAACTGAATAAACAGTTAGTAAACACAAGTACATCTTATTAAACATCATTTATTTTCATCACCAATTATCATAGTAGAACAGTTTCCCAAGCAGTTTGTGATGCATTTTGAAAACCGGAGATGAGCCCCTTGAAAAAACGTTCTCAAAGACTTACTTTAAGTCATTATTTGGGTAGCACACATATTCATATATATATATATATATATATATATATATATATATATATATATATATATGATAGCGTATAAATTTTTTTTTATTTTTATTCTTTATTTTTGGACAATTATTTTGGACATACACAAAAGAAAACCTCAAACACAACATAAAATGCCTGACGCAAAACAAAACTGCATTTACAGTAATTTACACATGGCAATAGCCATAAACCATTGCGCAACAAATCATACAATATGGTGGCACCAGTGAGAAATTTGATGAAAATTAAACACATATGAATATTCTTTAAGGTAATTCGGTATTTATTTTTAAAAGCCACTAAGATGTATTTAGAATATAATTAGGTATTAATTATTTTAAGTATTTTGATTTTATTCAAAATCTATTTAAATTAATTGCATGGACTCCTTTTAATCAGTCAAATTAGTCAAATAGCCAATAATTGTGTATGTCACATCCCTGAGAAATGACCAGCAAAATTAATATATGCTCCATTCAGCCGTTTTAATAATACATTTTAGGTAAATTATTACAGTTATTACAGAACAATGTTTTATGTCTAGTTTTTACATTTTGTGGAAAGTACCTATGTAAAAAGTGGGATACAGTACAACCAGGTGGTTGTTTTCACTGAATAAAGCCCTTCAGTCTTATGCAACAGCTGATAAGCCTGTGTGGTGTTATTCTGCGGTAGCAACTGCCTAGATCTACTGTATCCCTTGCTTAAACCCCTTCAGGCTGATACAAGACACAATACAAGTAACACTGCTATGTATACATGTAGACTAATGTCTTTTTCACTTGTTACAAGTTACTGATCTTTACCTACAGGCTAACAAAAACATGATGGTATTTTAATTTTAAAAGTAGTCAGATTAAAGTAAAATCCCTTCTTATTGAATGTAGATAGTTAGAAACATAATTAATTATATAATTTTTGTATCACATTACTGTATGTTCCTTATCACTCCAAAACCACATTAAAATAACATTTATCAGCCATAATAACACTGGTTTACATTCACACAACGTCTCAGATAATCTGTTCTGATCCTAACCAGCGATGTGTGTGAACGCACGCATTGAGTGAGAAAAGTTAATTTCCACCTTGTGAGGTTGGCCGCGGTCACACCATTCTCTTTAAAAGGGACACGAATGTTTGTTTACGGCTAGCGTTTCCCCAAAACCACTGGATACCACAGCCAAACCCATCACAAATAAAAGTGTGTGGTTTTAATTGGTGCCAGCCCGAGGGGGGTGAGGGTGGTGGAGGAGGAGAGCTGCATTCTCTTGGACTTACTCAGGGGCAAATAAAACAGAAGGATCATAAACTCTCTCTCCATGAACAATTAGCGAGGTAAACAGGTGACACTCTGCCAGATTGCTCGCCTTTTGCACGCGATCTGTTATATGAAGACCGGGGGGAGGGCGATTGAAATCAACTGCTTAGACAGTGGTATTAACTACAAACAAATAAAAACAGGGTGAGCCGACATGTTTACCCATTCCGTGAGAAAAGCCCATTGTGTAAAGTAAACACAGGCTCACTTTCATTTAGATTAGCATTCTTTGAAACTGTTTACTGTAGGTTCATCTTATATTCAGGGTTGTACTTAACCAATAAACGAAGGGCCCCTAATAAATACCTACTGTAGAAGTTGGCTTAGGACTGTTAACAATTAAATGCTGAAGCTTTTAATACAGTATGCAGTATTATCACGATATTGACCGATTTGCAGGTATGATGTATTGCTTTATTGTTTATACACATTCAGGCTAAACAAATGTTTCAACCCAATTAAATTGCAATAAGATTATAAAGTTCAATATTTTAGAAAAATGTACATTAAAGTATCATTGATAAACATTAGTTAATGAATTAAATTAACAATGAGAAATGGCCAGTTTTAATTACAGTTACTATATTAATATTAGTTTCAAAATACGACTGAATTTTATTTATTAACTTCATTTAAAGGGCACCTGGTTTACACCTTTTTAAAGATGTAAGGTTCTTGTGTGTCTCCAGAGTGTGTTTGTAAAGTTTCATCTCAAAACACTGATCAGATTATTTATTTTAGCTTTCAGAATATTGGAAGTTTCTGCTATAAACACACTGTAGCTGTTTTTGTTGCCTGTGCCCTAATGCTAGTTCTTCCCGCCCACCGTTCCCACATGCCTGTCAGAGTGTGCCTTAATCTCCACCTCGGCTGCATCCGATAAACAGCACAGTGACAGACATGAAGGAAGCAGATCTCAAATAACATTTGCTACAGTAAGAGCTTTATCAATGTTTATTTGTTGTGGAGTTCAAGTCTTTCTGCAACGAGTCACGTCACACAAACAGCGCGCACGGTAAACTTTGCACCGAAAATGTGATGGGATACACGTTAATATGCACTGCTGTATCGACATCCGTTATGTTAATGTACAAAATAATCCTGATTTAATTTCCACAAACTGAGATTGAAGCGTCTTTTTTGTAATTGTACTGACATGCAGCTGTGGCGATAGAAAAAGATGATAAAACCGCTGTCATTCATTATAAACATGTACTGTTTTAAAAACTATTTTTAAATTTGTAAAACTCATTCTTGATGACATTTGATGATGATTGATGATCACAGGGGTGATGTAGTGGTGCAGTAGGTAGTGCTGTTGCCTCACAGCAAGAAGGTCACTGTTCGAGGCTTGGCTGGGTCAGTTGGCATTTCTGTGTGGAGTTTGCATGTTACCCTAGTGTAAGCGTGGGTTTCCGCCGGGTGCTCCAGTTTCCCCCACAGTCAAAAGATATGGAACAGGTGAATTGGGTAGGCTAAATTGTCCGTAGTGTATTGGTGTTTCCCAGAGATGGGTTGCGGCTGGATAGGCATCCACTGCTTAAAACATATGCTGGATAAGTTGGCGGTTCATTCCGCTGTGGCGACCCCAGTAAAAGCAGAACAACCGTGAAATGCGTACGTCTTCATTTTGGTGCTTTGCTTTTGTGGCCATTACACAAAACAGCAGCTTAATGACGCAAGCGTACAGGGGTTCAGAAGGAAAAAAAGACAATGTGAACACAAACCAACCAAGGGGGGACTATTGAACTTGGGTTCGGACTAGGCATTTAACCAAGTATGAATGCACTCTTAAAGCTCATTGAATGGGAGAGTACAACATTTTTTAAGAAAACATTTTTGCAGTTCTGTTTAGTAAAAAACAAACAAACTCTGCAATAGTGTTATTAAATCTTTCAAAGTGAAGTTTCATAAACTAATTTCGAGAGGAGCACGTGATATGATTGTGCACCGCTGGCCACTCATCCGTAATCAGTAATAATCCAATCAGAATGATCCTAGCTTAGTATAAATGGATCACTTTCTCCCCATTGCACGATCTTCATTTTGGAAGAATGCTTCCCGCTACAAACGCTCCAGCATTTAAACTACGCTTCAGCATCATTCAACCTTCTGGCATGGAAGAACAAACAATCAACAACAACAACAACTTCTCCAACCAGAACCCCGCTCTCCCCTAAACTCCAGCAGCTGCCTCGCCAGCAATCGAGCCAGAACCCCCACAAGAAGCCGGCATATCAACTCTTCCATCTTCTACTTCATCTGCCCTTCACTACACAAGCCACAACTTCGTCTAAACTTATGACGCCGGCGATTCAAGCCACCGGAGAGAAGCCGAACTCACAGATCACCTAACGTTAATGGTCCACGTTCGGTAACCTGCATGCTTAAAGGGAAGTCTGGCAAGATCAGCGTGAATAGAACGCTTTAAATGAAGAACTCACCTCTCAGCCTCCCGCTGGTCAGCAGATCCATAACATTCTGACAGCTGAAATAGTTCGAAGGCAAATGACCAGGCAATCTAATCCATAAACATTATTCCATAACACCTTCATTCGTCGATATACATCCATGAAAAGGTGCACTGATATCCAAACCAGCTGCTGGTGAGAGTGGAGTCATACTTTCACGCATAAACATTGTAGCGATCTGATCTACAAAATGGCCGCCGGCATTTGCACTCTGAACTCTTGACCGTGACTCCAAGGAGCCAATAGCTTAAAGGGGACGTATCACCATCCAATGAGCTTTCCAAAACTGGAGACGGTCCCGCCTTCTCTCCCGACAAATTCATGAATGGACTAGGTGCAGAGACTTTGATTCCGGCCAAATAATCATGTTGAGATTACAGACATGTTACTTATCATGGATGGAGTAAAGCCATGATAAACATTACATTCACACAGTTCCTATTAAGTGGCAACATCGTTTTTTAAGTTTGATGTAGGCAGTTGATATATTTACATTTTATTAATAATTATATATACATATATTAAAAAAAAAAAAAAAAAAAAAAAAAATTCTGAAATGAGTATTACCCAGCAAGTGATAGACAACCTACACATCAAGCAGTAACCCTTTTGTATCACGCCAATCGTGACTCTCATATCAATACACCTGAATGTCAGTCAGTTTTTAATGTCAGTAAGAAAACAATTTCCTGCTCGACTGCAACAAACAAGAGGAGGACATTTCTGGCCATGGAGTAGCTTTTCATACTTATACTTTGTGTTAAATACATTCGAGTTTTAAAAACTTCTATATCAGTAAGGGGTTTAAACTCCACTCCATCATCATCTCACCAGCTCTCCAAGAGGTTTCCTGGACTTCCAGCATAGAAACGCCCCATACGCTCAGTTCTCCTTCTAATTACCACCCTGCAGGAGGACAAATGCCCACTTCTACAACCCTAGCACATTGTGACATTAAGTATTGGAACATGCATTAACAAAGGCGCTTCCATTCACAATCATCCATACACTTATGAAGACTCCTCCCACGAATATCAGCCAATACAATTAATCATGTCTGCTGTACATGTGCCATGTTGCTAAGATTTCATTTCTAATTCTCTCTTGTTTTCCATTTTAGAGTTCAAGACTGCCAGCTCCTGAAACTGCCCTCATTCAACCCATCACACTCTTCATCCATTCCTAATGCATTTACACTCTTCGCAAAGATAATTTCTGCCTATACAGCCCACACCCTTGATACATATTCACATATACCCCCCCCCCTTTACTCTTCATATCACTATTGACAATATTTAGCACTCATAACGCTCCAATGCTGACTATCATTTGTACTTCCGCTATAGCAGAGTCGCTCCGCCGAGCCTCATTCTCCTTCTGCACCCCCCCCCCCCCTCTTCTTCCCATTTATAGATGACACAACCGCCCTGTCACACGATTCTGATTTAAGAGATGCTTATTGCAGTTCTTTGCTCCACAGGTATCCCTCAGATCAACTCCCAGTCACTCTTACACAGGGTGTCTCTGGAGTATCAGAAGGTGTTGGGGGCTGATAAGTCAATATAGAGGAGTTTGAGGGCTTAAAGTATTAGAAAGTCTTAGATTCCTTTACAAGGTAATACATTTATTGTTGAACAAGGTATCATCGTATGCTAAGTTTGACTATTCAAGCCGTGAATATCAGGATACTAGGTAGTTACGTAATCAGTAAAATTCTACTAAGGTTTGACAGCTTGCCGCTTGTTTACTGCAACACTATCAGTCTGCAGCTCTATAGGTGACAACCTGTCGAATCGGCTAGATTTTAATATACATGTGTCTGTATTCGAATGTTTAGTTGGATTCATTTGTTACATTTTAATATTTAGTAAATATTCCGTAAGATAAATCTCACCAGCTTTTTTGATTGGAAATGGTGAAAAGGTCTTTAAATGTGTGGGAAAAGTATTAAAGGTGTTGAATTACTTCTCTTATTCCTGTATACTATGTTTCAGAATATGAGCAGCCATCACAGAAGTACAAAGGGCAGCAACAAATCCAGATCCTAGAAAGGTGGTCACCTGATGCCTTCAAGACATGCGTCCTAGCCACTGGCCCCCCAAAGAAGCCCAGATGGCTCTTGTCAGCCATAATCCCACATCCACTCAAGGGCGAGGGTGTGACCCAGCCACCTTCTTCTTTTTCTTCCTTCTAGCCTGAGTAACACTCAGTTTCCTCCCCCAGCCACATAGGTAATTGGAGTTTCATCCAAGCCCCCCGTCACCCCGCCACCCTGGCCGTTTCCGCTGGAGTCTTCACAGCCCCCTCCCATTTCCCGACTCCTGCCGGACCCCGCCCCCCCTAAAGCTCTGACTTCCGCAGAAGTGTTACCCCGAGCTACGACCCCCGCAGGGGTCGTCTCACCGTCCCTTCCAGGCCTTAGCAATCTTTATTTATATATATATATATATATCTATATACACCTGTACATAGATATATATTTATAATAGCGCTGTCACTCCCCCGCTCCATCTCCTAACGGAGTGTTCCTCGAGCACCTAACTTATCCCGTCACCCTCTAACAGGAGTCTTCACTGTCCAAATCCCCTTTCCCAGACTCCTGCTAGAGTAGGCCAGCTTGCCCTGTTCCCCGGGCGCCGACCCCCGCAGGGGTCAGTCACTGCCCCCCCCAGGCCACTGAAACTCATTATATATGTATATCTATGGACTTTTGTTTATAGATATATATTTATATAGAGCGCTGTCACTCCCCGCTCCATCTCCAGTCGGAGTGTTCCACGAGCATCGACTCCAGCAAGAGTCTGGCCAAACTTGCCACTCACCCTCTAGCAGAAATCTCCACCGCCCAAATCACACTTCACGATTTCTGCTAGAGATGGCAAAATAAAAAATTGCTGCACCCAACTCCTGCAGCGCCCATTCTGACTCAGAAGTCTCCTGTTCACCCCCTCTAGGCCTTAGATTATCCCATTTTATATATATATATATTTATATACTCTCTCATATATACATATATATTTATATATAGCGCTGCCACTTCCCTGCTCTATCTCTGTTTGGAGTGTTCCTCGAGCATTTTTGACTCTTAATGAGCCAACCCCGCCCACCCCTTATGGCCCCCCTTCACTAGTCTCCACCCAACCCCCTCCCCCGCTCTGGCTTCCACAGGAGCCAGTTTCAAACTTTGCTCCAACTGGAGCCCCCTACTCTTTCTTCATTCCTTAATTACTATATCCAGCAGCCGGATATAGTAAAAACTTTCTAGCTTTTTGGGGGAAATTCTTTGAAATACTCGGCTGCTGTCCCGAGCTAGAGGCATTTTTTGGGGAGCGATCGAGACCTACCTGATCTCGGTTCTCCTGATATGCTTCTAGACCGGGCGGGAGCCCTGGGCTCAAATATCTCCGAGCTCAGGGTTCTCTCCCGGGACAGCATGCCAAACCTGCTATAAGTGTCAAGCATATCTAAGTGGGAACTCTTGAAGTGAAGTTTCATAAACTAATTTCGAGAGGAGCACGTGATATGATTGTGCACCGCTGGCCACTCATCCGTAATCAGTAATAATCCAATCAGAATGATCCTAGCTTAGTATAAATGGATCACTTTCTCCCCATTGCACGATCTTCATTTTGGAAGAATCCCCCCTTCCACCCCATCTCCTCCTTTTTCTCCCCTTCAAAAGGGGGAGCGATCGAGACCTACCTGATCTCGGTTCTCCTGATATGCTTCTAGACCGGGCGGGAGCCCTGGGCTCAAATATCTCCGAGCTCAGGGTTCTCTCCCGGGACAGCATGCCAAACCTGCTATAAGTGTCAAGCATATCTAAGTGGGAACTCTTGAAAGAAGGAAATAAATTGTGTGAGACTGATAATGGCAGCCAGAAGAGAGAACAACATCAAATTTACTGTTCTGCCCCATAGACGAGGCATTAGAAACACCTTGCATAAGCGGTAATTATTGTTTTGTATTTGATGCAAAAATGATATAAGACATACGTAAATACACATAAATGTTTATATGTAAAATATTACTTTAATATTACAAACTTTCAAGGGATTAAGATGTTGATGACTGTTAAACGCGTCTCATTAAAGTCTTGTGAAAAAGGATCCATTGAAGCCTTAATGCACAATGTTAATGTACAATATATATATATATATGTATATATATATATATATATATATATATATATATATATATATATATATATTCACAGGATTATTAAGTAATATTTCGTCTCCTGACATTTTTACATTTACATTTCAAGAGTTCACACTTAGCTGATGATTTACAAAGCTTATTTGGCATGCTGTCCCGGGAGAGAGCCCCGAGCTCAAGGGCTCCTCGAGCCCGGGGCTTCCTCCCGTTGGCAGAGCAAGAAGGGAGCCTGAGCTCGGTGGATCTCAGAACTCCCCTGCCGCTGTAGCTAAGGGAACGTAAGGAATTAGACCAGCTTGATTGTTAAGTATGTTGAATGTCTTTGGATGGTGGGAGGAAACCGGAGAGCCCGGGGAAAACCCACGCGGACACGGGAAGGACATACAAACTCCCCACAGAAACACTCACCGGTCCTATCGAACTAGGACCGGCAGTATTCTTGCTGTGTGGTTCACAGTGCTAACCACTGGACCGCCGTGCCGCCCAATTACAGGTAAAGGAGGAGAATAGGGGAGGAGGGGGGTTTCTTCCAAACGAAGATAAAGTGAACTGGAAACTTAGACTATTTATGGTGCCTTAGGGCTCATATGATTGGAAGATTAGTGATTAGCAAATGCGAGACTGGACGTGATAAATCATAAGCACGTGATCCTCTCGAAATTAGTTTATGAATAAACTTCACTTCAAGAGTTCACACTTAGCTGATGATTTACAAAGCTTATTTGGCATGCTGTCCCGGGAGAGAGCCCCGAGCTCAAGGGCTCCTCGAGCCCGGGGCTTCCTCCCGTTGGCAGAGCAAGAAGGGAGCCTGAGCTCGGTGGATCTCAGAACTCCCCAAAATGCAGAATTAATCGCTCGGGACAGCAGCCGCGTATTCGAAGAAAAAACCCCCCAAAAGGCAGGAAATTTAGAGCTATATCCGGCTGCTGGATATAATAGAAGAAAAGAGATTAAATGCATGGGCATTAATTAGATAGGATTAATAAGGGTGAAAAGAGGATTCTAATAACTCTTGCTGGAGTTAGAGTTTGAAGGAACCCCTGCGGGGGTCATGGTTTTCGGGGTTAAGAAGAAGGGGAGAATAGGTGGTTTGAAGCAGTGAAAGAGAACTTTGAGTGAATCTTGTGGGAGTTGGAGCTCTAAGTGACCCCTGCGGGGGCCAGAGTAGAGTGAAGGTATGGAGCAGAGAGTGGAGGAGAGTAGCTCTTACGAAAGATGGAGCTTTGTGAGAGTTTGAGTTTAGAGCAGCCTCTGCGGAGGTTAGAGCTTGAGGGTAGGGTGTAGATAGGAGTGACCTCTGCGGAGGTTAGAGCTTGAGGGTAGGGAGTAGATAGGAGCGACCTCTGCGGAGGTTTGAGCTTGAAGGTAGGGTGTAGATAGGAGCGACCTCTGCGGAGGTTTTGAGCTTGAAGGTAGGGTGTAGATAGGAGCGACCTCTGCGGAGGTTTGAGCTTGAAGGTAGGGTGTAGATAGGAGTGACCTCTGCGGAGGTTTGAGCTTGAGGATAGGGTGTAGATAGGAGTGACCTCTGCGGAGGTTAGAGCTTGAGGGTAGGGAGTAGATAGGAGCGACCTCTGCGGAGGTTTGAGCTTGAAAGTAGGGTGTAGATAGGAGTGACCTCTGCGGAGGTTTGAGCTTGAGGATAGGGTGTAGATAGGAGTGACCTCTGCGGAGGTTAGAGCTTGAGGGTAGAGAGTAGATAGGAGCGACCTCTGCGGAGGTTTGAGCTTGAAGGTAGGGTGTAGATAGGAGTGACCTCTGCGGAGGTTTGAGCTTGAGGGTAGGGTGTAGATAGGAGCAACCTCTGCGGAGGTTTGAGCTTGAAGGTAGGGTGTAGATAGGAGTGACCTCTGCGGAGGTTTGAGCTTGAGGGTAGGGTGTAGATAGGAGTGACCTCTGCGGAGGTTTGAGCTTGAGGGTAGAGTGTAGATAGGAGTGACCTCTGCGGAGGTTTGAGCTTGAGGGTAGAGTGTAGCTAGGAGCGACCTCTGCGGAGGTTTGAGCTTGAAGGTAGGGTGTAGATAGGAGTGACCTCTGCGGAGGTTTGAGCTTGAGGGTAGGGTGTAGATAGGAGTGACCTCTGCGGAGGTTTGAGCTTGAGGGTAGAGTGTAGCTGGGAGGAGCAATGAGTGGAAGAGAGTAACTCTTGTGAGAGTTGGAGCTTGAAGCGACCTCTGTGGAGGTCAGAGCTTGGGGGTAGAGTGTAGATAGGGGGAGATAGGTAGCAGTGAGTGGAAGAGAGTAACTCTTGTGAGAGTTGGAGCTCTGAGCGACCTTTGTGGAGGTCAGAGCTTGAGGGTAGATTGCGGATAGGAGGAGATAGATATCAGTGAGTGGGAAAGAGGATTTGGATAACTCTTGCGAGAGATTGGGGCTCGGAGCGACCCCTGTGGGGGTCAGAGCTAGAGGGTGAGTCATAAGGAGAAGAGAGGTAGTTGAAGTAGAGTGAAGAAGTTTTAGCTTGAGCGGACCCCTGCGGGGTTTGGAGCTTGGAGAAAGAGTCTAGGCGGAAAAAGAATAAGTAACATCGTGAAGAAGAAAGGACTGTGGCCGCTATGGCCGAATCCTGCAAGAGTTGGAGCTCAAGGGGGCCCCTTCGGGTGTCTGAAGAGTCTAGACAGTAGAAACAAGATCATTAGAGGTAGAGTGTAAAATAGATTAGTTGGGAGTGGAGTGTAGAGAAGAAAGGAACGAGAGGCTGAAAAGTAGGGTTATAAGGATAAAAGATTTGGAAAAGTTGGAAGAAGGGAACAAGCACAAATATAATACATATGTACAAACGCAGTAAATGCGCAAAGAACATGTGGATACAAACGTCTGCATCTGTAAATAGCTATTGGTGATTGCAGAAGATGCTAACTGCAATGGCCCTTGAGGGAGTCCTTGGCAAACATGTAAGGGTGCCATGGGTGGACAATTGGGCTTCTGCGGGGTTTGGTTTGGATGACTCTTGCGAGAGTCGAGGCTCTGTTAGACACCTTTTTGAGTTGGAGCCGTGTGAGGAGGTGCTTGGGGGTTGGTTAAAGCCTGTTGGGCTTTCTTGAGGTGGTATTTACTGAGACGTATATAAGATTTGAAAACTTCAGAAGACCAGCGACCAAGGGTCTGGATCTGATGGTGTGAGAGCCCGTTGTAGTGGCTGCGCCAATCCTGAATGAGTGGCTGGAAAAGGGCTCTGGGAAAAAACCTGATAGGCGAAAGATTTCTTTAAGGTGTTTTTGAAACCAGAATCGAGATACTGGACGGTTAGCGTCATCAGTAAAAAGCGGGGCCAGTGGGTTAGCCTCTTGAGATTTTCTAGGCTAAGAGGGTTTGGAATGGGCGTGTAGGTGAAGGAATATTGAAAATGAGGATAGAGTGTCCTCTCTGGAATTAATCTGTTTTGCTTTGTTTGATAAGGAAAGAGATAGTTTCCCTGTCTTGCAAAGCTAGATCTGAGATGGTGGGGTGGAGTAGAGGGTTAAATTTGGATGTAACTGTTAGTTCAGAACATTTAAGAAACCCCCCAAAAAATGCTAGATTGAACATAGCATCTAAGGTGCGGGCTGTATGGGAGGAAATGTAACCTTTACAGAGGGTGTAGATGCATGAGGTAAGGATTTTGAGTGTAATGGGTTGTCTAGCATGGTATGGAATTGTTTGAACGAATTCCATGCTGTGAGGTAGGCATTGAGGGTTCTGGGAGCTATTGCTTGTAGGATAAGAGATAGAGAAGTTTGATGAAGATTATGAAGTGGGTGGTTTATGGAAATATCGTTACTGAATAAGGAGGGACCGGCGTTGGGTGAGGGTCTGCTTCCGGGGCTAGTTGCCAGAATATCTGCAAAGAGAAATGAGAGAGAGAGAGTCAGCGATTTGGTTTTTGCAACCAGGTACATGTTCAGCAATCATGATAAATTGTTTTTTAGCAGATATCCAGATAAGGTGTCTTAAAAATGGCATAAGCGATTGGGAGTGGGAGCGTCCTTTGTTAATGCAATGCACTGTAGCTTCGTTATCGCAGTGAAAGAGAATGCTAGATGTAGACCATTCGTCCCCCCACAGGATGGCTGCTGCGATGATAGGGTAGAATTGGAAGAGGGCTGAAAAACATTGGTCTTTGGAATGGAATTACAATTGGGTTGGCCATGTTGAGACAAACCAGTGTCCTTTATATTAGCCACTGTAACCTATTGGAGGGGCAGCGTCTGTGTATGTGTTGATGTCAATAGGGGATGCAATCAAGTCGCTGTAGAAAAAGGAACAGCCGTTCCATTGCTTAAGGAAAGAGATCCATAAGCAAAGTTCATCGCGACTGGGTTTGGAGAGAAAAATTGTTTCTTCTAAACCATGAACTGTGGTGGATAATTGATGGAGGTGGGAAATGAAAGGAATAATGCGCATAGCGAAATTTAGATGGCCGAGAATTGGTAGGAGTTCTCGTTGTGTGCACATCTGTTTTTCAAGGAAAATTTGGGATAGAGAAATTATTCGATTGATTTTCTCTTTAGGAAGGGATGCTTGGAATTTATGCGAGTCTAGATTAATACCCAGAAATTCGATTGAAGTACTGGGTCCTTCCGAGATCAGCGAAAACCTGCTGGGTGATCGCTAGGTGTTTGGCTGGAGGAGATGACGGGGGGGAAATAAGAAAATCGTCTAGAAGGTGAATGAGGTATGGTATTTCGTAAATATTAGACAGAATCCAGCATAAAGCTTCTGACATTATGTCAAATATTTTTTTTTTGGGCTGCTTTTGCATCCGAAAAATAGAATTGATTTCGCCAATAAATGCCAAAAGGTGCCAGAAGTCTGGGTGGATTGGCATGATTTTAAAGGTAGGGGAAATGTCTTCTTTGGCTAGCCAGGTGTTACGACTGGCTATCTTTATGAGAGAGATCTCTTGATCAATGTCGTAGTAGTTAAGTAAATATTCGTCCAATGGAATAGTGCTGTTAATGCTAGGAAAGGAGCAATTGTGTTGGGACGAAAGGTCGACTACAAGGCGTTTTTGCCAGAACATTTTTTGAGTAGCGACACCAATGGGGCTAATGCGCAAGATATTAAAAGGAGGAGCCTTGGAGTTCCAATCATGAAGTTGTTGTCGATTTCTTTTTAATAAGATAATCGACGGTTTCAGGTTCAGAGGTTGCAGACTGCAGGTTAGGACAGATTGGATAAAGTGAAAAATGGAATGTATCCTTTGTGAAGAGGATGTGGAGTGTAATAGGTTGGATGAGGGTCAGCTTCTGGAGCCAGCAGTCATGATCTCTAAAATAGAAAAAACAAAGAGAATCAGAAATTAAATCTTTGCAAAATAATACAAGTATGGCAGACATGAAAATTGTTTTAGTTTATATCCATGCGAGGCATCTTAATAAGGGCATGGGCGGCTGTAAATGGAAGCGCTTTTGATAATGCATGGTCCGATGACTTCATTGATACGATGTGCAAGGATGGTAGGGGTGGGTGTTCGTCTCCTAACGGGATGACAGATGAATGGAGAGCTGAGGACATGGGATATGGCTAGTCTGGTGGTCCTGGAAAACTGGTACCCCTTGAAGACTGAGCATGTGAAGTGATAGTGAAGTTTAAATTTGTATTTATAACAGTCAAGTGGGAAGTTTGTTTCTTTGCCGTTTTCACATCCGACTGACTTGCTATATAATCTTATATGACGCTTGTAAATCAACACATGAGTCGCTGGCGTATTACAATTGGACTTCTGTGCTTGATGGCATAATGTTTTTCAATAGCTTGTTAATATTTACTGGTTGGGTAATAATTTTTTTTTTTTTTTTTTTTTTTTTTTTTTTTTTTTTTTCAGAAGTTAAATGTCAAATGGAATTTTTTTTTTTTTTTTTTTTTTTTTTTTTTAACTAAATTTACAAGCGTGTCTGGCCTATTCATTCATAAGGTCTTTGCAGCAGAGTCAAGAGAGAGGGCGGGACCATCTCCAGTCTTTTAGCTCATTGGATGGAGACGCTTATCTTTACAGCTATTGGCTTAAGGAGTTTCAGTCAGGCCATGCAAAAGGTGCAAAAAGCCTGGCGGCCATTTTGTTGATCAAATTCAACATTGTTTGTGGCTGGAGCTGCTGCTCTGCTGAACACATTCCAGCAAACAATCTGTTAAACGATGGATAGCATGTGTACTGCTAGGAGAAGGTGAGGGTTCCGTTTTATTGCAATAGCTTTGGAGTTTGGCTTATATCTTGCTGGGAAATAAGGTTGAAGACACAGCAGATGCGTTGTGGAGGCTCTTTGAAGTGGAAGGTTGTTGTTTAAGCTGTTGATGAAATTGTTGGAGTTGTAGTTGTTTGAAATGGTAGCAATAGTAGTTGTTGTTGTTGTTGCTGTAGCTTGTATATTGTAGCTTGTAGATTGAAGCTTTTAGATTGTATATTGTAGATTGTAGGTTGAAGCTTTTGTAGCTTGTAGCACTTGTAGCTTTTGTAGTTGATGAGCAGAGCAGAGCGTTCTTCCAAATGAAGATCCTGAAGATTGTAGCTTGTTGCTGCTTTAGTTGTCCATGCTGGTTTAGAGTTGGTTCTTCAACGGAGCTAGCTACGGTGAAGCTGCTTCTTCCAAACGAAGATAAAGTGAACTGGAAACTTAGACTATTTATGGTGCCTTAGGGCTCATATGATTGGAAGATTAGTGATTAGCAAATGCGAGACTGGACGTGATAAATCATAAGCACGTGATCCTCTCGAAATTAGTTTATGAATAAACTTCACTTAAATCTCGAAGGCCAGATTACCGTTTGAAAGTGTTTTTGTGTTTTGTGTGAACCATTAACCAATTAAGTCTTTAAGCACAATGGAAACATTCTTAAAAAGTGCTCTAAAAGTTTAAATAAAATTTTGAAGTGCCCACAATATCAATATTATTGTTTATTAACTTGATATATTGGATAATTGAATATCAGCATACTCTTCCTAGAAGTTTCTGTGCATTATATATATAACATAGTTTTCTATCATGTTTTGTATGGTGATGAAATTTCAACTGAATAGTTTCATCTGTTTGAATGTGTTCCCACAATGGGTATAACAACCCATCATGGGTTATTGGAACATGCCATTTGTAAAGCAGTTTAGTGGTCTGTCCTGCAGTACAATTTAAGAATGTTTTTTTTTTTCACCCAGCTGATAATTGATGTGACTTAAAGCTATTTAGAATGTGAAGACATTGTAGAGAAGTTCACTGCTATTTGATAAACTCTTTTTTAAAGATATTTTAAATAAAATCAATAAAAATTGAACGGTGAGGCTGTACAAGCTAGTTAGTAGTGTATATTATATGTCTTTGTTGTTTTTCCATAGGGACCAATGGAATCGTGACATATGGAAGCATTGTGGGAGATGATTTCAGTATTCATCCGGTGACAGGAGTCATAACTACCACCAAAGCTTTGGATAGGGAGGCCCAAGGCGTTTATGCTTTGACAGGTACTGAAGTGCTTAATTAGAGGAATTTACTCTTGGATATGCTTTTCATTTCTGCCAATGTCATGTCACGGTTGGGCACAATTTTGTTTAGCCAGTTTACAACCTCTCTCATAAACAGTTTATGCCAGAGATGGTGGTTCTCCACCTAATTTCGCCAAAACCACAGTGCGGGTCACTGTGCTGGATGAGAATGACAATAGGCCGGCGTTTGGGAGAGTTTACTACAGTCTGGAGGTGCCGGAGAACCAGGAGCCTGTGACGCTTTTCACCATTAGAGCCACAGATCAAGACTCTGGAGACAGCGGGCTGGTGTACTACAGAATCACAGGTATTAATGGCATGAGCACTATTTATGTTGTCGCATACTAATGCTAATTGTTCACACGTTTTGGTCATGCTCAAAGTCATTTCAGTTCTGCAAATGCTCATTTATTCTTTCCCCATTGTAGTAGTATATCATGCAGCCTCATCAGAACTCTTGTTTTGGTGGAAAGAAGTTGGAAAAGATCATACATTTTAACATACAAAAATTCCTAGCAAGTAAGACTATACTACACCTATTAAATTGTCATTTTTTTAACATTAGATTACACTACCTGACAAAAGTCCCAAGTTTTAGGAACAGCAAATATTAATTTCTAGTTGATCATTTGGTATAAGAAGTGGCTTGTATGAAAGGCAAAGGCTTCTGAATTAGGCTTATTTTACCAAAATAATATTGTGTATGACTCCCATGAGCTTGGAGGACTGCATTTATACTGTACATCTCTGCAATGACTCGAATAACTTATTAATAATGTCATTTGGAAGGGCAAAGAAAGCGTTCTTGCAGGACTCCCAGAGATCATCAAGATTTTTGCATTCATCTTCAATGCCTTCCCCTTCATCTTCTCCCAAAAGGCTCAATGATATTCATATTTGGTAACTTGGCTGGCCAATCCTGGAGCACCTTGACCTTCTTTGCTTTCAGGAGGCTAAAGTATGACAAGGAGCGCTATCCTGCCAAAGAGTTTACCCTCTCCTTTGGTTTATAATGTAATGGGCAGCACAAATGTCTTGACTGATTTCTGTGAGAATCTCAGGTTCCAGTAGGTATTCTGCAGTATTTGTGATGATTAGGATGCAGTTTAACAGACAATTCCTCTGAAAAATCTACCTTCTGCCACTTTTCCAAATGATCAACTAGAATTATTATTTGTTTCTCTTACAAATGGTATCGATGAGAAGACTTTTGTCAGGTAGTATATGTAGCAAAGAGGAGGATAATTTGATGGAAAATGACAAAGCTCTACTCAACATTTAAAGCGCAGCCCCAAAATACTAGTTAATTGTCTTTATCAGCAGATTTTGAACTGCCATTTTTCATTTTTTACTGTTCTCCAAGTTCCTCATATAATGTTATCAAGAATAGTGACTGCAAAATAAAACAGCTACTCACACTTGCAAATTATCAGCATCACATCAATGATAAATTTTAGTATTTTTGAAAATCATCATCAAATTTAGCTTTGTTTTAAATGAAAATGTTCTCAAATGTGAACAAATGACTAGGTTCCTACTAATTTGGCCTGGAACTTCATTAAAAAATTATGGATGAAAATGATCAGTACTTGACTCATTTACTGTAAATCTGTAGCCAGTACTTAGCCACTACCTTTCAAATTACTAGATATGCTGAAATTGATTTGTCAAATTGCATATTCCTGAAGAGGAAAGACAGATAATGACCTTGATTTGACGTCTTTTTTCCCCTTAGATGGAGACCACTTTGGTGATTTCCACCTGGACAAGAAGTTAGGTGTATTGTCTACTTCCAGAGCTTTGGACCGAGAATCTAGAGCAAAGTACACCCTCACCGTTGAGGCACAAGATCAGGGTATACCATCCCTCACCAGCACCGTTACTTTGGACATCAGTGTCCTGGACCTGAATGACAACAGCCCAGTGTTCCCCAGCAGCAGCTACTCTGTGGAGGTATCAGAGGATGCTTCAGCAGGATCTCTTGTTTTGGAGGTTTCAGCCTCTGACAAGGATGAAGGGTCCAATAGCCAGGTGGTCTACTTCTTGAGTCGTGAATCCAGTGGCATGTTCATTGTGGACCAACACACAGGTCGCATCATTACAGCGGCAACTCTTGATCGTGAAAAAGTGGCCTCCTACAACTTCCAAGTCTACGCCATGGACTCTTCAGCAACTAATCCTCGTAACTCCTCCGCTGAAGTTGCCGTCCACATTTTAGATGTAAACGACAATGCCCCCTTTTTCATTACAGACCCGCTTATCATCAATGTCTCCATCAGTAGTCTCTCCAACCACAGAGTGCTGGCAACTATGAGAGCAGAAGATAAGGACTTTGGTGCAAATGGGTCTGTGTTCTATCGATTTGCCAATCCTGTCAAAGGCTTCACCATAAACTCCCTGACGGGAGCCATCCAGGCCACAGAGAAGCTCCAAGCACTGACCCAGAGTCAGAGGATCCTCATTGTGGAGGCCATGGATCAGGGCAACCCATCGCAGTCCTCTCTGGGCGTAGTAATTGTGTACATCAGAGAGCAGAGTTACCAGGGCGTCCGCTTCTCGCGCAACACTAGAGATGTGAGCCTGCAGGAAAATGCAGCCAAAGGTGGGATGATGATCTCTGAATTCAATACAGATATGTTAAAGAGCCCCTATTTTGCACTATAAAAGGTCATTTTTTGGTTTTGGGGGTCTTCAACAACAGACTGTTATGCATGCAAGGTCAAAAAAAACGTTCATTTTCTTATAATATTTATACATTTTTTTAACCTAATTATCCCAACGACTCCCATATGATTTGTTCAGCGATTCATTTTACCTTAACCCCTCCCTTACGGAAGGCTAATCTGCTTTGATTGGTCCGATGACCTAGTCTGTTGTGATTGATCGACTGGGTTCAGAATCGCGAGTTCAGAAACGCATTTAAATCTTTAAAGAAAAAAACATGCAAGCAATATGTGAATATCTCCATAAAGATTTAATCTGACAGATACAGTACAAGACCTGATCAAAAGTGGATTAAATACACACCATTAAACAAATTTTGCAAACTACAGAAAACGAGGCAACCATTTTAATGACACATATTATGATCCGAGAGAAGAAGAAAGGTCCATATAAACTGTAACAGTTACTGACAAAGTCCCTGTCAAAGTCTGACAAAGTCCCATACATAGTAGTCTCCGCTTCCTTTAATAGCAAACGGTCGATGAATCCCACATTGCTGCATAGGTTGTTGTATTAATCATCAGAAAAATTACAGGAACAAACACAGCACTCGGTTGGGTATACTGTGGTATTGTTGTGAAAATTATCTTTAACCCTTTTTTCCCTGCAACCGAATTTCCATCTTCGTGTCATGATCAGTCATGTGTTCCCCAACACTCCGCTAGTGTCTGAAGGGAAAGGCGCGTTCACGTTTTACCCGATCTATCACTTCATATTAGGTGATATACCATATCAACGTTGACATGTTCAGGCAAAAGATCCGAACCAAACACGATTCATTTAGTCGACTGTTTTGTTGAAGAATCAATAGTTTTAAACATGGTGCACTTTCAGATTTAAACCTCAGCTGAATGTTTTCATTCACTTTGTGCTGTTACACACTGCATAGAAGTTCATTTTCAAAAACGCATAATAGGGGCTCTTTAAAATGTTGTACATTCCCTTGGAATGCAAGAATCAGTGTTTCCCCTAGGTTAACACCTTTACAAAAATTACAGATTTTATAGTGTCTTTTCTTAATATTTTCCAAAATATTTGCGATATATGTCTCAAAAGAGATTTAAAGGAGATTTAAAGCAGTAAATTATATATATATATATATATATATATATATATATATATATATATATATATATATATATATATATATATATATATATATATATATATAAGCCTGTACTAGTCTTGTATAAAATTATTGAAATATAATTCCTTTGTCCTTTGTTTACCAAATCTTTTGTTTTGTATTCTTATATAAATCAGATGGGCCGTAAAAAATCAGAGCACACTTTTTCTGTCATGTTTAGTCCAGATTAAAATTAAGCAAACATTGGAAAATAAACACTATGTCATTGTTGTTTGATGCCTATTTGAACACATCCATGGAAATGATTAACCTTAAATGTTCTCTGTTGTGATCTGGTGATATATAAAGGAAATTAAATGAAACAACTTGTCTTTCAAGGGGGCAGGGGGTGCCGTTGGGGGGCCAAGGCACCCTAATACAATGGTAGAGGAAGTGAGCTGATAAAACACTTATCTTGCATTGAAGTTAATGGAAATTTTCAGTGTAAACAACCGAGGTCTTGTCTTTTTCACAGGTACTGCAGTTGTTCAGATTCATGCTCAATATCCTGATGGTTCTACCAGTGGCATCAACTACAGCATATTCAGCGGGAACAAGCAGCAGTCATTTAGCATCAGCCATCATACTGGTATGTCTTTGCATTACTTTATTTGTATTGTGGCCTGTCTATAAAGACAACTAACTAATAGTCATTATTAATGTATTGTTTTAGGTGAGATTTGGGTAGAAGACTCCACAGGTCTGGACTTTGAAGAGACTCCACGACTCCGCCTGGTGGTCAAGGCTGAAACAGCATCATCCAGCTCCTTCATGGCTGTCAACCTTCTATTACAGGATGTCAATGACAACCTTCCACGCTTTCAGCTTCACAATTATGTCGCTTATGTTCGCGAGGCCCAGGGCTATGATCATCCTATCATTCAGGTGCAGTAATCTCTCATGTGTTTGCTCAACAGTTGAGTCTTCATAAAAGTGTAAAGTTGTGGAGTAATAACATCCCTTGGCACTGAATACAGCATATTTTCAGTGCAAGCCAGAAGAGTTTTCTTTGCGTTTCCCACAATGTTTTCATTGTCCATGGTGAGAATATAGGCTCAGCTGTCCCACATATCCACAATCAATTCCCCTTTTTTTAGCTTTTTTTTTTCATAATTCAAGTTCCAAGCCTAACATTGCTTAGAGGTTCACGTTACGCTTAGGCAGCTGTTGCAGATCTCCCTGTGTTTTCATTGACAATTTCACCGGTAATTTCCTCAGGTGTTGGCGAATGACCTGGACCAGGGTCAGAATGGGCAGGTGACCTACTCCATAAGGTCATCCTCCATGAGCGGCCTTTTCAAGATTGACCCTATCACAGGAAGTATATCCACCGCTGCCATCATGGATAGGGAGATCTGGACACAAACCAAGTACTAAGTTGATCCTTCTGCCATTATAGTAGTTTATGTTTCTAGTGCTGGGAAACAATTAAAACTTTTAATCATGATTAATTGCATGATTTTTCGGCAATTTTTATACACAAAATTCGACAATAAATTCAAAAGTGTTTTGCACACTTTTATTTTAAATGCTCTGGTATATGAATAAAACATTGATGTTTTTTATTAGTATTCCCTTTACTTATTAACAGCTACAACATATGTAAGTCTTAACCTAAACTTTAAGATAATCGAATGAAATATAAAACTAAAACTATTGGCAACTGCCAGGGCATTCAGTGATAATTAAGTAAACATTACATCAGTGGTTCTCAGTTCCTGTCCTTGCACCTCACTGTTCTCAAATAACCAGCTAGATAGATGAGACCTTTATGCATGAATCACTATTATGCATATGTCACTGCTTCCTACTAACCTAATCATGGGAAATATCTACTTCCCTTCAGAATGTTAATTCACGTATTTGCCTTCAGCGTATGTATTATAATATGTTGGATTCACATCAAAAGTAAAATTAAGTAATCACGTGAGTATTACATACAAAGTCAATGCAAATGCATAAATATAGATGAATTTCCACCAGGCATTGTGAATGATGCAGAATGCGTTTGCAGCAAATGTGGAAATCGACACTATCGCATCTTTAAGTAACTCAACTCAATCTAAAAATTAGCTTGAAGTAAAAAAACACCCCCCCCCTCCCCCCAAAGTAACTAATTCCGTTACTTAGTTGCTTTTAATGAAAAATATTGTGTTATATTACATTTGAGTTACTTTTGCTATACTTTTCCTTACCTGCCTGAGGTTTGATCTCTTTCAGAACTTGCAGGTATTTTTTTCACCTTTTTTATAGAAAAGCTCTGCATTTAACAGCCACCTATAGAACCCACACCTTCATTTTCCTTGAAAAATGTTGGATAAAATTATATTTTGAGAACTGTCTGAGCCCAGAGCTTTACATATTGTATATACAGATTAATGAAAGCAATCTAAAGTAATGTGTTTGCTACTTTTGTATGTTATGTGTTATTAGTTAATTAAATTCACTGTCCATTAAGATAAAGAGTGCAATAAAGCCTAAGAGTACTAACATGAAATTTTAAACCTTTAAAATGTTTAATAACAAAATGCACAGTAAGATGATAAAAATAATCCCCAAATCAAAATAAATGTTCGAGCTTTAGGGTGCTTTCACATCTGTAGTTCGATTTATTTGGTCCGGAACAAGGGCAACAAATGATGCATTGTAGCATTTTCTGCCATTTTTGAGTGGTTTTCACACCACACTGATTGCACGACTGATTTACCAAAATGCAGTCATCTGACAAAATCCTCATCACTCATTGGCTAGATGTTATTTAACTTATTTTCTAAACTGCTTATCGATTAGTTAGAATTTTCTTGAGTAAACAAACCGGCAGACACAAAATGTCAAAGTTAACTATATGAAGGGACGACTGCGCTGGCTATGCATACATCACTTTAGACAAACTATACAATTTGAGAATGAAGCGCGGCTGCGGCTGAAAAACAATGTTTTATTGCATTGCAAATGGCGAAGCTTCAGGAGGAGGCGTGAATTCATTTTGCTAATTTGTGACATGGTCATATTTTGGAAATACTACCAACGATTCATCAGGTAATGTTTTTCTCGCTCTCTCTTTCTGTTGGCAAAGCGCTGTCAACAAATATTTTTCTACACATTCCATAATGAACAGCGCATCAGCCTACGGCAGCTGGATTAGTCCTAAAAGGGGCAGTTTTTTAAGGGTTGGGTCGGTTTTAGTTCGGATCATATTCTCACCACAAACGAATCGATCCAGTTCGTTTGAAAGCGCACCGAGACCACCTCTTCAAGGAGGTCTTGAAAACAAACTCTTCTGCGATTCAACTGAACTAAATAAGGCAGGTGTGAAAGCACCCTTATCCAATGAATAAGTTGCTTCACGTGGCCTTTACAAATGTGTAAATCATTTCCCTAAAGAGAAAAAAAATCGTACTATTTTTCAAAACATAGTCACTTCTACCGTAGACAGTGGCTACATCTCCTCAACAATAAAAACAATAACCTTTTTTTAGTTTAGTCCAATTAATTGTTTTACCTGGAGACTGTGAACTGATGTCAGTCATAGCTTAAGTGAGGTTAGGTGAGGTGTGGGTGCAGTCCTTTGCATCCAGTTTTTTTTTTCGATGTCAAGTTTCTTGCAGTTGTCAAGAGTTTTACTTGCACATAAGCTACACTTAACAACTATCCACTTCTTTTCTTTGATAAGTTCAAAATAACAAGAATTGGGCGATTCATGAATGAATCGCTTGTTTTAACCGGATTTTCTAAGTGAACCGGTCGAACCAGTTCATTAAATTGAATGTAGTTGTCGTGAAATAGTCTGCATCTTCAGTACTAACACACTGGATACCCCCTCTGACTTGAAATATAACAATGTTCTGAGTTATTCAGTTAGTAGAACAGTACACTGACTCATCTGCAGTAAAAAAGAAACCTGATGATGATGATGAGTGTGTGCCGACTGTCTGTTCCCTCGCAGCACGCTCTCTCATTGAGTGTGTAATTCAATGTGCCTAAGGTCATTTTTATTCCACAACATATTTTGTAAAAGCCAATTAAGCAAGGTAAAAAAGTTACCTGTGTTACATTTTTTAAAAGTAACTCAAATAATGTGACTTATTTTTAAAAGTAATGCGTTACTTTACTCGTTACTTTGGAAAAGTAATGTTATTACCTAACGCGCATTATTTATAACGCATTACCCCCAACACTGGTTAACACAATGATAACGAGTTAACTTGCCCAGCCCGTGTTGATTCCTTTTATCTAATAAGAAGAAATTCTTAGATCCTTAAAAAGAGAGGGATGTCTTCCTGTCAACATGAAAAAAAATAACATCTGTGAGAATGAGTTTAAATTGACTTGTTTTGTTTTGTCTCCAGCCTGGTCATTATGGCAACAGACAGAGGCAGTCCTCGGTTGGCAGGATCTGCCACTCTCACTGTGATCATTGTAGACCTGAATGACAACAGTCCCACCATTCCTGTTCCACGTGAAGTCCGGGTCCCTGAGAGTAAGTTGACTGCTGTTTGAACTCCATATCACTTCTGTAATCAATGAACAAAATTTCCTATTTTTTCTGGCAGACAAACAATGAGGTACACCGTGCTGAAAGATTGACTCAATTACTAGCTCTTTTTCTCGCCAAAATCCTCAATGGATATTTCCTGTCACTGATGTTGTACAATGTGTCCAATAATGGTGGGCGTTGTCCAGCAAAAGCTAATAGTTCTGAAAGGTGCAACCACAAGTGGAAACGGCTGATTACGTTTTATACAGGGTTATCATGGAGATCGTCTGTTTCTTTCCTTAGATACCTTGATTGGAACCATGATCACTCAGGTCACCGGGAATGATGTGGACTCAGGGCCTGCTCTCTCCTATACCCTTCTTCTGGACTCAGACACTCAAGGGAAGTTTGGAATACACCGTTATGGAGGAGGGGTGTCCCTTACTACCCCTCTGGACTTTGAGATTAAAACATGGTACACACTGACAGTCAGCTCTTCAGACTCCAAGCAGCAGAGTCATGCAAATCTGACCATACTTGTGGAGGACGTGAACGATAATGCTCCAGTCTTCTCCCAGGACCTGTATGAGGTAGGTTAGGGAAGATCCCAGGTGTAGGATGAGTAGTGATAGTAAAAATTTGTTTGTGGCAGTATTAGATTCCACAAGCTTTAATAATCCCCATCAAAAGGAAACTTCTGTCATCAATTACTCTTTCCTCACTTGATCCAAACCTTTTTGAGTTTCTTTCTTCAGTTGCTCAAAAAAAATATATATTTTGAAGAAAGCTAAAAAGCGTGTTACTACCCTGCTGAAAAATCCAGCCTAAACCAGCCTAGGCTGGTTGGCTGGTTTTAGCTGGTCGACCAGGCTGGTTTTAGAGGGGTTTTGGCCACTTCCAGGCTGGTTTCCAGCCATTTCCAGCCTGGTCTTAGCTGGTCAGGCTGGGAGATGACCAGCTAAAACCAGCTTGACCAGCCTAGCCAAGCTGGGAGTCCAGCCAAAACCAGCTATATCCAGCTTAAACCAGGCTGGTCAAGCTGGTTTTAGCTGGATTTGGCTGGTCATTTTCCAGCCTGACCAGCTAAGACCAGGCTGGAAATAGCTGGAAACCAGCCTGGAAATGGCCAAAACCCCTCTAAAACCAGCCTGGTCGACCAGCTAAAACCAGCCAACCAGCCTAGGCTGGTTTAAGCTGGATTTTTCAGCAGGGTATTGACGTGTTTTTGTAACTATGAAACTCAATAGTTCATCAATAGTTATATCTTCAGCTTTATTCAAAATATCTTCTGTAACGGAGGCCAGCTAGCAGTGCTATGCAGGTAAACCTCACTCCTCGGACCTCTAAAGGTGCTCTAGCAACAGAGGCTAGAGGCCAAGGCCTTTAGCCTCCTTGTTAATGCAACCAAGTCCCATGCAAAGAATCGCCAGTTCGATCCCAGCTCAGATTGAGTTGGGTGCAGTAGGACCGAGCTTGTCCAGGATGGCAGTGAGGTTTAGGGGTGTGGGTGTAATGGAGGCCGGCTAGCAGTGCTATGCAGGTGAACCCCACTCCTCGGACCTCTAAAGGTGCTGTAGCGACAGACACTAGAGGCCATGGTCTTTAGCCTCCTTGTTAGAGCAACCAACTCCCATACAAAGAATTGCCGGTTTGATCCCAGCTCAGACCGGGTTGGGTGCAGAAGAACCAGTGGGTTATACTTTTTTGTCATCAAAAAAAGAAAGAAACTCGTAAAGGTTTATAACAAGGGTGTCCAAGCACGCTCCTGGAGGGCTGGTGTCCTGCACAATTTAGCTCCAACTTCGTTTTACACGCCTGCCTGGAAGTTTCTAGTACATCTAGAAAGAGCTTGATAGGCTGGTTCAGGTGTGTTTAGTTAAGGTTGGAACTAAAATATTCAGGACTTCGGCCCTCCAGGACTGAGTTTGGACACCCCTGGTTTATAACCTATTGAGGGTGAGAAAATTGTTTGTAAATGTTAAATTTTGGGAGAAATATCTCTTTAACAAAAACTGTTCCACTGGTAAAGTCCTTAAAGACTCTTGCAGTTTATTTAAATGTCAATGAAACACATATTTGTGTTCAGAAAATATTCCCTGTGAGCTCTACATTCAAAAAAATATTTCTTGAGGTAAAAGTTAGAATAAATTGATGCTGTGTGTTGCTCAAAGCAGTCAGTTTTAAGGCCAATTTATGTCTTTGGCAGGTGACTCTAGCCGAACACTCGCCAGCAGGAAGCTCAGTTATCACAGTAACCGCTACAGATAAGGACTCTGGAGAGAACGGAAGAATAACATACAGGGTCGTGTCAACAAAGGACATGTTCTACATTGACCCAAGCAATGGTAATTTGTCCTTTTGTTCTTGTTCTTTTCCTTTTGGATTTATTGTTCATCGTCCAAATTGTAGTCAGATGTCTTGCATAATTTATTTGTAAAGAACAAGAAATAAAGTGTTTTTGATGTGCCTTTTCTCAACTGGATTCTCTTTAATGCCCACATTTTAAGACGCCAAATAGCAAGTGGGTTTAAAATCTGAATGTGTCAGTTGTGTGATGTGTTAGCACAGTAGAGTTAGCATCCACCAGCTGAGATCTACCATTTTGAAGCTTATTCTAAAATCGCTGATCCTAACTTGAGACTCATAATGTAATTTCTTTACATAGGTACTCTGTTCATCAAGAAGGAAGTTGAGTTTGACTCACAGCGGCCATCAATTTTGGTGGTGATCGAAGCCAGTGATAGTGGAACACCTCCGTTGACCGCCCTTTCCACAGTTCAGGTGCATGTGTCCGATGTCAATGACAATGCCCCTGTATTCCACCAAACTGAATATAGAGCCTCTGTATCTGAAGACGAAGTTCCTGGTTCAACCATACTAACTCTGGAAGCGGCAGATGGAGACTTATCAAGAGACAACTGCGGCTTTGATTTTGCCATTGCCAGTGGAAACATTGGGAACACGTTTCAAATTGAGAGCAGCGTTCGCTTCCTTGAAGGCCATGGATTTCAGACAGTTGGGATGTTGATACTGGCTGATAAGCTTGACTTTGAAATTGCGAGTAGCTACAATCTCACTATTGTGGTCTCAGATCGTGGTATACCACAGCGAAGCTCAAGTGTTCCTGTTTTAATCAATGTAATGGACACCAATGATAACCCACCATCCTTCAGTAGGGCAGAGTACAGCGCTGTTGTCAATGAAGGGGCAGAAAGGGGAACGGAAATACTGCAACTTTTTGCTATCGACCCTGACTCAACACCTAATGGAGAGGTTCAATATTCAATCAGTTCTGGAGATGATTCTGAGCTCTTTACTGTAGATCAGTGGACTGGGGCTGTTCGTCTGCGGAGGTCCCTCGATAGTGAGAAACAGTCCTCTCACATGTTTGTCATTCAAGCCTCGGATGGTCAGGGTCACTTTGCTCTTGCTCCAGTAACTGTCGAGATAAAGGACATCAACAATAACCGACCTTACTTTCCTCTTAAATCACTTACAGCAAGCATTCGTGAAAACCAGCCCCAGAATGCTCTAGTTACCATACTGCATGCCATTGATCATGACAAAGGAGCATATGGAGAACTGAGATATTTCCTTACTTATAATGCAGGCAATGGTAAAGATTCCTTCCTAGTGAACCAAACCTCTGGTGAGGTGCGAACCCGCTTTACTTTCGATTACGAGAAGACAAACACTTTCAATTTTATTGCAATTGCAATGGATACGGGCAACTATACGGCTACTGTCACTGTTCAAGTGTTTGTAACTGGTGAAGATGAGTACGACCCCGTTTTCACTGAATCCGATTTTGCCTTCCATGTCCCTGAGGGTGCAAAGAAGGGGCAAAGCATTGGCCAAGTAAATGCCAATGATGAGGATGGAGGAGTGGACGGCATTGTCCTCTACACCCTTGCAAACAGTTCACCTTACTTTGAGCTCAACACATCTACCGGTGTGATATCCCTCAAGATGGATGCATATCATCGACATGTCACCCGGTCCAAAAGAGAAACACGACAGATGACGTTGGATGTTATTGCCCATAGTCCTTTAGAGAATTCCAGAAAAACTTCAGCCCAGATCACAGTTGATGTCACACATACATCCTTTGGCTTGACCACAGACATGAATGTAGTCCTTGCCAGTGCTATAACAGCTTCTTTGGCCGCCATTGTGTTCCTGATCATAGTTGTCGTGGTGATATTCCTCTTGAGATCCCAAAGGTATAAAGAACAAGAAACCTGCACCCGAATAGTCACCCATGGTACCGTTCTGGAGAGTCTTGAAGATTCAAAAGTTCCTGGGGGTGATAAACTGTATCATCAGACCCTTCCGGGTTATGCAGCAGACCAGAGTGGAAATGTAGGAGGTGCCTACACACGAGGAGGGTCTCTTGACCCATCCCACTCAAGTGGACGAGGGTCTGCCGAAGCGGAGGCAGCAGAAGATGATGAGATCCGTATGATAAATGAGTATCCACAAGTTGCTAGCATCTCCTCATCTATGCAGGAGCACATAGCTGCTCGAGGGCCCGACTCTGGTATCCAGCAAGATGCAGACCAGCTGTCTGACATTTCCTGTGAGCCGGGGATGGATGCAAACCAATGGTTTAAAGGAAAGAAACTGGGAAGTTTAAGTGGGACTCTATTAGCAAGCCAGTTGCCAACTTATCGGGATGAAGGAGGTGGATATCTCGGGGTTGGCAGAGGGCTTAACATCTCACATCCAAAAGATTATGCCTTTCCAGAGGATGGCAAGCCTGCTGTTGATGGTTCTCTTACTGCAATTGTAGCTAGCGATGAGGAACTGAGAGGCAGCTACAACTGGGATTACCTCCTAGACTGGTGCCCTCAATTTCAGCCCCTGGCTAATGTCTTCACAGAAATTGCCAGATTAAAAGATGAAAATGCACCACCTAACCCTCGGCGGCCATTTCATCCCAAAGCAAAGACTGATCCCAAGCCCAGGATTGATCCTCCTCCCCTTATTACTTCTGTAGCTCATCCTGGGGCCAAAACTGTTTTGCCTAAACCTGCTGTAGGGCGAACATTTCCCCACTTATCATCATTGCGACGATCTCCTATTGACCATGATGTTTCCTCGATTGCCATGTCCCCTAGTTTTTCTCCATCGCTTTCACCACTTGCAGCCCATTCCCCAGCCATTGCTCCTTTTGGAGGTCACTCGTCCTCCATAATCAGTACAACCGAGCACGAGGAGACAGAACTGAGGATTTAATGAAGATCCTTATCAGAAAGCATTCCCGCCTGACTCAGGTACTCTAAAAATGCCTCTCCTCTGGCATGGTCATCGTGTTGTATGTAATGTTGCCCCACTGGCTGGCCAGAGGTTTCACAAAGCGGTGCTTCTGTCACCCTTCTTACTGACTTGAGGTGGAAAAGAAGTAAACTATTTTATAATGCTGTTCTAATGTCCTGAAGAGCAGCTGACATTGTTATTAGCCCAGTGTTTGCACATTTAAAAACACGGTTGTGTTCGATGTTGATGTTTTGTAAGAGAAAACACTTTTGTATTATATATTTTTTTACTGATGTTTTTTTTTTTTTTTAAATGAAATGACATATGTCAAATGGTTGCTATAACCGGTGATTTTATTGACATACATTTATATTTGTATATATGTGGCCGTAAGAGTATGTTTGTTATCAGAGCTTGTTTTGGTTTATTAACAGTTGCCATTTTAACGTGCAAAGTAAGTTCAGTATTAAGCTCTTAAATGTTTGGGGAATATATTTTGTTGTCAGTATTTATAAAAGACCGTTACAATATCTGCAAAATTGAAGGTTATGCTGCTTCCCCTCCCATAGCTTGACTAATGAGAACACAATTAAAGCTTGAATCACTAAAAATAGGAATCCATTAATTAAACAATGTTGTTCCCCATTTTGTAAGGATTTGAAAATCTTGCAACAAGTTGCTCATTATTTAGTACATTGAAAAACCTTTTTAGGTGCTGAAGCTCAAGCGATATATGTCAGGACTTTCAAAACCTGAAAGGAAATAACAATAACAGAAATGCAAAACATTGCTGACACCTACAAACACCACAACATAACTGGAAATAACAGTACTGTCCTATTTAAGTGTTTATTTTTGTGTTTATTTCGTATGGCCAGTGAAAATGGTTAGCATAAATAGGCTATTTCATAACATCAGATTTATTGGCTTTGGATATAATGACCACAACCATGTTCACACAGTCCAAACTGGATGTTTATGTTTAAATAAATCAAGCTATCCGATTACATACTTCATTTGACTAAAAGATAGATGTACTCACAGCTCTACTAGTCGAGGTACTGAAGTGTATAGGTACATATTTGTAGCATATTTCAAATATTACTGTGGGTAAAAACAGTTGATAAGTTTATCTAATTATGCCACAACATGCTGGATTACTTTTTACTTTCTTGTTTTTTGTTAATTACATTCCTAAATGAAGTTATGACACCCATATTTGTTTTAAAAAAAAGCACTGGTTGGATTTTCATGGCATTTCTTCCTACAATGTACAGTTAAAAGAGCAAGTTAAAATATTTTAAACTAAATAATGGCGGGGTTGGACTTTCTCCAATAGCAGGACTCATTTTTGTAGCCTTTAAATTTGCTTAAGTGCTTGTGAAAAGTATTTTTTTGTACATACAGTACTTTCTAATGACTGTAAATGTTGCTGTTTGACCATACTTCATTTTAGTTTAGTGCTGAAAAAATAAATATTTCCTTCAATTTTAAAAACGTTGAGTCAGTTTTGGTCAGCATACTGTCCTTCGTTTTCCTGTCGATTGAAAGGCTCAACTTATAATTTGGAAAATCCACAGTGCCTATTAAAGAAAGACCATTCAAATGATGCTTTGTTGATATTCTCAAGGTCACAGGAACATTTCAGTATTCTAAGTTAAAGTTATTGGTCTTTGTTTTGTTTTTGTGCTAGCCTGATTTAACAGAATATTTCTCTTCTTGTTTAAAAGTCCTATATTTATGGCAGATACTTCACTTTTGTACAGAAACAATTCCTCACTCGTAACTGTGAACGTGTTATATTCATGCTGCCTTGAAGGAAAATAAATAATGTTCTGTTCATTTAAAAAAAAAGTTTCTCATAATGTTCAAGTCACTGTTCATATTGTTATTGGTGAATGATGTCTGTTTACATAACGTTTGAATAGCACTGTGGTCCACATTTGGCCAGCTGTTTTCTTGCATTTGTACCAAGTATAACCCAAAGGGCATTGAGTAGGTGGTTGTTCAGTGTCCACCGTAAACTTTTCCTTTTTTGACAAAGTGCCTAATTAAAAATGTGTTTTTAATAATGATCGGAGAACATCTTCATCTGTTTCTTAATTTTATGTTTATACTCTGTGTTTTTTACATATTATTTCAGATAATACACTGTAAAATATCTGTTAATTAATCGTTTTCGTATTTTGTGAGTTTCTGTATTTCCAATTGTATTGTTATGAATTGAGTTTCAAGATAAACCACAGTAAATTTCATAATACAATTTCAAATGTTCATTAACAGTGAAACCATAGTTGATTGTTGCAATTTTGAAAACCTAATATTAATCCTGAAGGGATTAAGTTAACTTGATTAAGCTAATTTGTTTTTACAAATTTACGTTGATTGAATATAAAACAACTAAGTTGTGCCAAAAAAAAACTCAAGAACTATGCTGTTTTAGAAAATTTTTTGAGTGTACATGGACTATGTGAAATGCTAACTATATTACAACATACAGCACATCTGGAAAGTATTCATAGTGCTTTACTTTTTCCACATTTTTTTTTATGTTACAGCCTTATTAAATTTATTTATTTCCTCCAAATTCTACTCCATAATGAGTGTGAATTTTTTTTTTTAATTTTTGTAAATTTATTAAATATAAACAATCTGAAAATCACATGTACAGAAGTATTCACAGACTTTGCTTAATACTATGTTGATGCAACTTTGGCAGCAATTACAGCCTCAAGTCTTTTTGAATATGATTCCACAAGCTTGGCACACCTGTGTTAGCGAATTTTTGCCCATTCCTCTTCTCAGTACCTCTCAAACTCTATCAGGTTGGATGGGAAGTGACGGTGTACAGCCAGTTCAGATCTCTCCAGTTCAATAGGATTTAGGTCTGGGTTCTGGCTGGGCCACTGAAGGACATTTACCAATTGTTGTGCCATTTGGCAAATTCCAGGCGGCGAGTGGCTTCTATCTGGCCACTCTACCATACAGGCCAGATAGGTGGATTGCTGCAAATGCTATTGAGGGTTGTCCTTCTGTAAGATTCTCCTCTCTCCACAGAAGAAAGCTGGAGCTCAGACAGAGCGACCATCAGGTTATTGATCACCTCCCTGATTTTGGCCCTTCTCCCCTGATCACTCAGCTTAAATATCCGGCCAGCTCTAGGAATAGTCCTGGTGGTTCCAAACATCTTCAACTTAAGGATGGAGGCCACTGTGCTCATTGGAACTTTCAGAGCAGCAGAAATTTTTCTATAACCTTCCCCAGCCTCGTGCCTTGAGACAATCCTGTCTTGGAGGTCTACAGACAATTCCTTTGTCTTCATGCTTGATTTGTGCTTTGACATGCACTGTCAACCCTGGGACCTTATACAAGCAGGTGTATGCCATTTCAAAGCATGTCCAATCAACTTAATTTACCACAGGTGAACTCTAATTATGCTGCTGAAACATCTCAAGAATGATAAGTGGAAACAGAATGTACCGGAGCTCAATTTAGAGCTTCAAGACAAAGGCTGTGAATACTTTTGTACATGTGATTTTTCAGGTTTATTATTTTTTTTATAAATTTGCAACAATTTAAAAAAAAAATAATTCACATTGTCATTATGGGGTATTGTGTGTATAATATTGGGAAAATAATTGAATGGAATCCATTTTGGACTAAGGCTGTAACATACAAAAATGTGGAAAAAGTGAAGCGCTATCAATACTTTCCGGATGCACTGTAAATGATAGATTTTCACCTGGCTTATTGACTTGATGCAATAGCCAAATATTATACTCAACCTCATAAATATAAAAAGTGGTATTGGTATTTTCAGAAAGAACAGATCTATAACTGTACTCAGGTCATCTGTAGTTTCAGTAAGCAGAGTCCATTTGATAAACCAAACTCCAAATAGGATCCAGATGTAGATCTATGGGAGAAATATTGATGCAGATTTACTGTTAGCATGTCAAACAAAAAATATGTGTGATTCTCTATTGAATAGAATAAATACTTTACATTTGGGATATTTAATATGCAACTTATATGAATGAAACTGAAGGCACACAGTATATTGCACAAAGGCCACCGAATCATAGTTCAACTAATGCTTTTTGCATTTCCATCAGGTCTCAAAGCACAGATTGATAGGGGGAAAATTCAGTCTTCCCACCTGTCCTGGAGAGGAAGTACCAGATAATTTGTCTCTTCCAAACTGTCTCTATAGAGAGTAAAGATATATGACACACTAGATACAGTATCTTGCAGCCGGGCCTTGTAATTAATTCTTTAAAGAGCCAAAAATAAGGCTTTAAATCATAGAGCCTATAACACAGCGCAAAGAAGAAAAAAGAGTGGGGCAGTAACAAAACTTGCCACACAAGGGGAAGAATTTAGTCATTATTCATCCATACTCAGACCTTAATGATTTGTGGATCTTTCAGAACGTATCATTAGAGCCGTGCCATAGACAGTTTGGATTACAGGACATGTCATACACTGTGTTTATGAAGACTTGCCTGTGAGTATTGCCATGGGGACACGAGGAACTGTCTAGCATTCGGCCGCAAAATATTTTGACTCCCTGAAAACTAGCTGTTGAATGTGGGTTTGACTTGAACGTTTAAACTGAAGGACATGCGTTGGACTGAAACATTCAAACAGAAGGTTATTAAGGTCTTCCTCGTAATATTGCTGTATAAATATGCGCTGGATGGATGTGTTTGACCTCGCAGCTCATTTAACATCTCGAGTTCATTTCCTCTGAGAATTTGCACTGCGTATGGGGTTTCTAAACACAAGAACTTGCTCTGCATGGACAGAAATTAAAGGCTTTGTTCACCACCAACATTTCTGTCTTCACTTACTCAGGCTTATGTGTTCCAAGCGTAGATATATCTGCATGGATGCCACTATACATGATGGTAACATTTGAACATTACACATTTTACAAGTCACCAGCTGAGTTTTACAATTTTTTAATCCATTCGGCCAATCTACTGGTCTGGCAGGAGCACTTTTAGCTTAGCTTAGCATAAACCATTGAATCAGGTTAGAACATTAGCATCTTACTCTAACAATTCTAAATGATTATCTTATTTAAAGATTGACTCTTCTGTAGTTACACTGTGTAACTATCCTTTCAGTATTTTGAATCCTTTCTGCCAAACTATCCCTGCTGAAAAAAACAGCTTAAACCAGCTTAGGCTGGTTGGCTGGTTTTAGCTGGTCGGCCAGGCTGGTTTAAGAGGGGTTTTGGCCATTTCCAGGCTGGTTTCCAGCCATTTCCAGCCTGGTCTTAGCTGGTCAGGCTGGGAGATGACCAGCTAAAACCAGCTTGACCAGCCTAGCCAGGCTGGGAGCTCGCCAAAACCAGCTATGTCCAGCTTAAACTAGGCTGGTCAAGCTGGTTTTAGCTGGATTTAGCTGGTCATTTTCCAGCCTGACCAGCTAAGACCAGGCTGATAATGGCTGGAAACCAGCCTGGAAATGGTCAAAACCCCTCTAAAACCAGCCTGGTCGACCAGCTTAAACCAGCCAACCAGCCTAGGCTGGTTTAAGCTGGATTTTTCAGCAGGGATAGGTCTGGCCGGAGCACTTTTAGATTAGCTTAGCATAAATCATTAAATCAGATTAGACCATTAGCATCTCATTCAAACAATTCTGATTGATTAACTTATTTAAAGCTTGACTCTTTTGTAGTTACATTGTGTAACTATCCTTTCTGTATTTTGAATCTTTTCTGCCAAACTACAGGTCTGGCCAGAGCACTTTTAGATTAGCTTAGCATAAATCATTGAATCGGATTAGACCATTAGCATTTCACTCAAAAAATTCAGGTTGATTTTTTTTTATTTAAAGCTTGACTCTTCTGTAGTTACATGGTAGAAACTAATTGTGTAACTAAGACTGGCGGAAAACCATTTTTAAATCTTTTCTGCCAATCTACAGGTCTGGCAGAAGCACTTTTAGCTTAGCTTAGCATAAATCATTGATTCAGGTTAGACCATTAGTTTTCGGATTCGGATTGATTTTTCTATTTAAATCTTGACTCTTCTGTAGTTACATGGCAGAAAATAAAAGGTTGCTTTTTTTCTTGGTCAATATGGCTTTGGATTTGTACTCTCATTCCAGCCTAATAATTAAAGATCTTTTTTATTTACATCTTTTCAAATTATGCAGCTGATAATAACAAAAATGACTGTCTGTTAGTTTTTATCTTTTTACTACATTTTAGTCTTGTCATTTTTCTTCAAAAATAATGCACTGTTAATTCTTTAGATGAACGAATCAGGGCCTGCACGCTCCTAGTTTTTATGTTACTGTCGCAGAGGACCTGTCAGTTTCTGTTTGTCACCCTGCAATAAAATGTTTTGCTCTTATTTTTGTTTATGAAATTTGCACTGCTATTAATTTACAAATAGCATATAGAATTCCTCTCACTTGATCCACTTTCCATATCTGACTGATGACCCTTCAAAAATAAAGCTATATTTGAGACCCCTTGTGTTTGAATAAAGGGAAAGAGAAATCAAAATTGCTAAATTTATTGTGATTGACATGAAGCCGGTGAACGATGTGGAAGGCAAAGTATTTTATTTTATTTTTTTAAATAATAAATGCGCACACTTAAGTCAGGATACTGTTCACAATAGCACGATTAGCTAAAAAGAACTTTTATTGTGTGTTTTAAGTGAACGATAGCTTTAAAGGGCCATGAACCCCCCCCCCCCCCCCCCCCCCCGGTTCAGCAGGGTGTTTTTACACCTCTAGTTTGGAAAAAGTCAGGAAAGTGGGTGTGTCTAGCTCTGTTTGGGTGGGAGTGCCGGGGGAGGGAAAAGAGGAAGGATTTTTATAAAAATGGGAGTTTTCCATTTAGGCATGCGCTGATTTTTACAGAGGAAAAACGAACACACACGCAGGGGAGGAAGACAGTGACTGTGTTTAATGACAGTAGAATGTTTGATACAGCATGTCGTATAAGAAAAAAAAACTCGGCATTTCTCGGTAACTCAGATGCACTTGGTAGGTCAGAAAGCCATCTGAATGAACAAAGAAAGCATGCATATTAATGATCATGCATATCAATGAAGTTGCACGCATACCCAATAGAGCGCGCTGTTTAAACCAAGTCTTACTCATGAATTAATGCAGCACACTCAGAGATGTAATATGGTACTCCCAGGTACAGAAACATTGGTGTTTCGTGGCTCTTTAATATCATATATAGCCAGCAGCCACAGCTTCAAAAAAAAAGTAAAAATTGTCTAAAACTAATTTAATTTGACCAATTACTTTTAGCTATGATCTGTTATGTTTCTTCAAAATAAGGGATCAATTAATAAATCAATAAATAATAAGTTGAAGCCAGTTTGAAAAAAGTCTAATTGTAAATTTTTACAATAAAACAAATAAGCTATAGACTGTAATGAGGAAACTCAGAGTATGAATACTCATTCGGATCCGGCACCTGGTTTTACCGATCCCCCTCCTCAACCGCCCTCCTCCACCATCCGCTGTTAACTTTCACTTTCTTCCGCAACTCCCCAACCCTCTTCACTTTCGTCTGGGACACCCCCACGCTGTTCACTTTAATCCGCGACACCCCCGCCTTTACCTTGATCTGTTCCGGGACCTCGCAATTCACAAATCAAGCACTGCCTAAATCCAGCCAATAGTGTTTTCAAAAGCACAAAAAAAAAAAAACACAATTTAGAAAAATAAAAGCTCTTGCCTGATTTTTACCACGTTTTCAGATTTTACCCCATTCTCACCTTGTTATTTACCCCTATATATTTCTGGAAACTTTTGTTGCCAGACTCGAACCTCGTCGTTGTGGTCAACTCCTTTCTGTGTCTCAAGTCCACTGGTGTACATAGCGAGCTACTGTGCAAATTGTTAAAGGGTCATGAAACCTCATTTCAGCAGGGTGTTTTCACACCTCTACTTTGGAAAAAGTCAGAAAAGTGGGCGTGTCCAGCTCTGTTTAGGGGGGAGTGTCGGAGGAAGAAAAGTGGGATGGTGTGGGAGCGTCTATTTGGGCACACGCGAGTTTCAGAGTCAAAATACACACACACACACACATACAGGAGAAAGTGATGGTGTTTAACCTACATGGACATCTGTAGTCGAATTATTAAATGGTGGACTTTAACTGCAGTTTGGCTCTTTCATTGAGGGAATTCATTCATGCCCCTCGCGACACAGGAGATATTTGATTCGAGGATCTGCTCTAAATGTGTATTTTTCATGCAATGTTTAAGACCGCACGGCGAATGAGAGAAAAAAAACTCAGCATTTCCTGGAAACTTAGATGCACACGGCAGGTAGTGTCAGAAAGCCGCGCGTGTTATTCTGGTCACTAAATGCGGTAAAAACCCTACACGAGGTTAAAGTTTGGTTGTGGTGCTAACATGTTTACACTCGGTGCAATAGTTTGTTAGATACGAACAAACTGAATAAACAAAGAGCACTGGTCGCTCACTTACCAAATCTGTAGAGACAGGACAATCACCAGCAACTAGAGCCGCGTCTTTATGAAGAGAATACTACAAGCGAATCCAGATCTCAGCGTTTGCAGATGAGAACAGCTCTCAGGTAAACAATAATCCTCCTTAGACAAGTAAGTTATTGTTGTCGCGCGTCGCGTACACTGTTAATCCACACGTGACGCCAGCTGCGCTCTCACAGAGAGAAAATGAAAACAAAACTTAATGGCAGCAAACTATAAAAGCAACACTTCACGCTTGTTTTGCCAACACAACATGGCGTCTCTGTCCTGAAAACACGGTGACAGTAATGAATATTAATGAAGTTGCACAGTAGAGCGCGCTGATTGGTTTGAACCATGCCTTACTCATGCTTTAATGCAACACACTGTAAGACGTAATAAGACTCACTCTGGCACAGACGTCCAGTCTGCATGCTGGAATACAACGCTATTATTTCATGACCGTGACGCAGCTTCAAAAATTTGTTTCAAACCGGAAGTACGAATTTGCTTGAAATAACGCAAAAACAACCAACTTACACTTTTTAGTGAAATATAGGTGTCTTAATAGTGTTTTTAGCAGTGTGGGACACATATACGACTGTCAACAGCTCAAAACATGTGTTTTGGTGTTTCGTGACCCTTTAACAGCGGGAAAAGTCATCCATATGGAGGTAAGTGGTCAGCTGGTATGCATGAAATGCAACGGCATCATACCACCCTGTAGCGTTTGGTTTAAAGACAAAATTTAGTCATACGTACTTCTGACTACATAATTCGTAATCTCCAGAAATATATATAGGGCTACATTTTCAGAATGAGCCTATGTTGATTAAATGTTAAGCTCTGGTAAAATGTGTAAAGTGAGATAACCCAGGAGGAATCCCACCTGGAGATCTGGATTGACCTACAGTTACCTACTGGAAGTGTGAAAGGGCCTTCTTTGTGTTTGCTGAAGTGAAACACCACTCAGGCCATGTGGACTGTATTTCTGGGTTTTATAGCTCTCATTTGAAAGCAAGAGAAACGTTCAGAATGACTGCTTTTTAATTGCGAGGCTTTTGATGGCGCTTCATCAATTTCGCTAAATGTTTGTATATGGCATCTGACGTTTTGCGCTTTGAAGGGGTCGGTTTGTTGTGTCTGCTTGGGTCAACATGGAGACACATTAAGATTTGTTGTGATGGTGCCTCTAAGAACAACTGGCCTGAGACTAATTTATTCTGACATATTGCTTTGATGGCTTTAAAAACGTCTTGAGGCCCTTCATAACAAAGTTAGCTTGAAAAGTAACCTTTTAGTCAACCTTTCCGAGGGGCTCGCTGGCTTTCTTCGCTGGGTAGGCCTGGCATGAAGTGTAATGACAATAACGACTGTCGAACGTAATGATTTTAGCAGAAAGCGAAGAAAAAGAGAGTCTTTTTTTGCCTTTTGTCTGAAGGGTTCTTTCATAACGATGCCGACCAAGCTTGGCAGAACCACAAAGACAGATATTCATAGTAGCCAGGGGCCCCATAATGTGCTTTCTTTAAATATTATCTAGATTTCCATCCATCCGATTGCAGCACAATCTCTTTACTCCTATGAAAAAAAAGAGTTGAAATGTCAGAATGAGACTTGAAGAGAGAGATTCATTGTAAGGCGGGGTTTCAAACAGTAGCCCCACCCATTTACATATTCAGTGACCTTTATCAACTCCAGGGGGGCTTTTGTCTTCCCTTCTTGTCTTTTTGTATGTTCTTTTTTATTTGTTTTTTCCTGCCTCGTTTTCCAAAATCTCGGCAGGCTTCTTGCGTGACTAGAGGGAGCGAAAGAAGTGAGTCTTCAAAACCCATTGGCACGCGATCCCTAATCTATTTTTGGAGCACACTCCTTTTTTCTCTCAACTTTACACACACACACACACACACACACAAAACTGCCAGGGGAAGAGAGCCAATTGTAGGGTTGAAGGGGTCTGGTTCTCATTTTAGGCCGCCCTCCTTCCCTGTCTTGCCCTGCCAGAGTGAGAGCCACTGTGGTGGGGAGAGAGAGGCGGGCGGTTCGGGAGGTGAGCAACTGCGGCCCGGGCTCCAGGCCTGCCACTCAACCACTGTCACTTAGCAACCACCTGCGGCTGGTTCTTATTAGTGGCCCCAGCTGCTTGTATTTCAGACGTCCACGCTTTGCTGTATTTTGATTCGTTTTTGAGCTCTCTTTTGAAGGAGGAAAGTTTACCGTGATGAAAATATGATTCTTGGTGTGCCTCAATCTCTTGCTATTCATTTTCATTAACTAGAGTCTGGCTTGGCTACCGGGGCCAAGGCTGACATGGGCTAATTCACAACAATACTTATGATTTTGAACTCGTACACACTATTTTTTGGTCGCATTTACTCATCTCGGCGTCCTTTGGTGGCTTCGCTCAATAAGAAATGTGGATGAAAGGAGGTTTTCAAGCATCAGAACAATAAAAGTACATATTATACAGCTTAGATTTTGTTTGGTACATTAGAATTTTATTCTAAGCAAAGAATAGTGACTATTACACATGTTTTTTTAATGATTCATAGTACACTCACAGGCCACATTATTAGGTACACCTTACTAGTACCAGGTTGAACCCCCTTTTGCCTTTAGAATTTTCTTAATTCTTCGTGGCATAGATTCAACAAGGTACTGGAAATATTCCTGAGATTTTGGTCCTGAAAGCATCCCACAGTTGCTGAAGATTTGTCAGCTGCACATCCATAATCCAAATCTCCTGTTCCACCACATCCGAAATGTTTTCTATTGGACTGAGATCTGGTGACTGTGGAGGCCATTTGAGTACATTGAACTCATTGTCATGCTCAAGAAACCAGTCTGAGATGATTCGCGCTTTATGACATGACACGTTATCCTGCTTTTTAGAAGATAAGTTCACTGTGGTCATAAAGGGATGGACATGATCAGAAACAATACCCAGGTTGGCAGTGGGGTTGACACAATTCTCATCAGGTTCTAATTGGCACAAAGTTTGCCAAGAAACTATTCAGACAGAATGCACCCACCCCCCAAATGATAAATTATTCTTTCATATATTATGCTTTAAACTATGAGTCAGAATAAGTATGTTGTTTTATTTTATTTACATAGATACATTTACACTAAATGATGCTAGAATATTTTCACTTATATTTTGATAGATTATATTTACAAAAAGGCAGTGTTTGACTTTTGAAAATTTAAATTTTAAACCAAATGCACCAAGAGAAATTTAATCACCCAATTAATTTTTGTATTTATTACATCCATCTTTTTTTATAAATAATAAAAATACCATTATCCAGTTTTCTTCTATGGCAAAAGTGAACTTATTCCCACTCCTTTCATAAACACTTCTTGTGTTCATTTCAGGTGCTCTCTGATGACTTATAAACGTTTGCTTGATTGATTTTAGGCCGCTGAGGCTGCACTGCATATATGAGCAATTGGCATGACACAAAAACAAATTACTGAGTGGAATAATAAACTTCACAGTCCTATACTTACCTGTGTGTACTCTGTATACCCAGTGGACCAGTTCCTACCTCTGTACATGGACTGTAGCAATCATGCATGCATCTTGTCTATAATTAAAAAAAAAATGTTAATGATTTTTATAGAAAATATTAATTCTTTTTTTTTTTTTTATTAATTTTGCAGATCTCTCGAGTGTCTAAAGAATAGCTTATTTTATGGTAACACTGTTATTTTGGGCCAGATACTGTGTTGATCTAACCCTACAAGTGCAAGTTAAGGTATTTTTTCTAGAGTTCTGTGTCTCTATGGGACTCTGGGTCTCAGACTGGATCAGAGCATTGGGTTGAGGAGAGAGAGAGTGAGATTGAGTGAACGCGGACAGCTTCCAGTCCCTCGGTGACGTGGAAATAGGGAAGAAAACAGGAGAATGATTGTTTTGTTCTCTCTTCAGAGAGAAAGTGCTGCTGCAAACAGTCTAAACAAAGTGGAAAGAGGACATTAAACACTGATAACCCAGCTACTCCACTGGACAGCTGCTCATGTGACTCGGCAGACAGCTTAATCCAGCTTGCTCAAGCTAAATATGAATTTACTCAGAATGGGCTGTTTTATGGATGGATGCATGGATGGATGTAAGGATGCATGAATGGATGGATGGATTGATGCATAGGAAGATGGATAGGAAGATAGACAGATAGATAGGTACTGTATACAGATAGATGGTACTATGGATGGATGGATAGATGGATGGATGGACAGACGGATGGATGGATGTATGGATGGCTGGCTGGATGGATATATGGATAGATGGATGCATGGATGGATGGATGGATGAAAGGATGCATGAATGGATGGATGGATGGATTGATGCATAAGAAGATGGATAGGAAGATAGACTGATAGATAGGTACTGTATACAGATAGATGGATGGATAAATGGATGGATGGATTGATAGGAAGATGGATTGATAGATGGTACTATATGGGTGAATGGATGGGCGGATTGATGTTTGGATGGCTGGCTGGGTGGATGGATGGATAGATGGATGCATGGATGGATGGATAGATGGATGGAAGGATGCATGAATGGATTGATGGATGGATGGATTGATGCATAGGAAGATGGATAGGAATATAGACTGATAGATAGGTACTGTATACAGATAGATGGATAAATGAATGGATGGATTGATAGGAAGATAGATGGATAGATGGTACGATGGATGGAAGGACGGAAGGACGGACGGACGGACGGACGGACGGACGGACGGACGGACGGACGGACGGACGGACGGACGGACGGACAGACAGACAGACAGACAGACAGACAGACAGACAGACAGATAGATAGATAGATAGATAGATAGATAGATAGATAGATAGATAGATAGATAGATAGATAGATAGATAGATAGATAGATAGACGGAATGACAAATGGATAGATGGATGGACAGATGGACGGACTGACTGACTGATTGACTGATTGATTGTTTGATTGATTGACTGATTGATTGTTTGATTGATTGGTGATTGATTGATTGATTGATTGATTGATTGATTGGTACCAACTGTGCATCATGTATGATCACAGCAGGACCAACTTGGCGACTATCTAAAGCTGTCATACTTACCAATGGAACCAAATCTATGTGGACTGTTTTCAGCACATTGGGAAAAGGCCAAAGGCAGTCAAACCCGGTACTAGCAAGGTGTACCTAATAACCTGGACATAGAATATATATTACGTTTTATAAAATACTGTAGTGTTTTGTGTTACATTTATCGTGTTACATTCCTATTAAATTTCTAAAATCCAAATTAACTCACATCTTTGTTTTGATGAACAGGAATGTTTAATTCTAATTTTTCCAGGGTGTGACTAAACAATTATCCTGTTCTCCCTGCGAAAAATCTGCAGCACAGAGAAACAACAGTGGAAAATTTAGAACAATGCCAGAATGTTACTTGGATTGGTAATAAAACAAGAGGAGCCAAGTTAAACTCTATTTAATCACAGTCAGTTCATTGAACACTGTCAGAGTGCTGGGTAAAAAAGCTGGGAAAATATACATCAGTACAACAGTATGTACAACAGCAGTGATGAGGTTTTTCTTCAGTAAAACTTTGACTATGATTTTTTTAAAGCTTAACCCATAATACTCATAAAAGTCAATGGTTATCAGTATTTTGTGAGTAAAATTTGCATATACATTCCAAACTAAATGAATACTTGTAGCTGCTGATGATAAATTGAGGTCTTATGAAAGCAAAACAACCAAAATTGAACATTATTAACAACATTATTACCTTTAATCCACAGCCTCAGCAGATTATATTAAGCCCATTCACAGCAGTCTGGAATTCCAGCTTCCTGTTGGATATAAAGACGTATTAAAGCTTTTTTAAATGAAGGTGAGCAGGTTTCCATTTTATGATAAACCTTTACAATTTGTCACAATTTATTTATGACATTTTTGTGAAACAGATGTTAATTATGTTTATTATTGAGGAATTTTCAAATCCAAGTAGACTCTTAATAAAGGCGTTTGGTTTCGAGTTCCATCTGGGCCAGTTGGAATTTCTATGTGGAGTTTGCATGTTCTCCCCATGTTCACATGGATTTCTATACAGTAGGTGAATTGGGTAATCAAAATTGGCCTTAGTGTATGAATATGTGTGTGAATGTGTGTTTCCCAGTACTGAGTGGCAGCTGGAAGGGCATCCGCTGCGTAAAACATGCTGGAATAGTTGGTGGTTTCTTCTGCTGTGGTGACCCCTGATTAATAAAGGCACTAAGCCGAAAAGAAAATGAATGAAATTGGCCTTAGTGTATGAATACATGTTTGAATGTGTGCTTCCCAGAACTGGGTTGCGGATGTAAGGGTATCCGTTGTGTAAAACAAATGCTGGAATAGTTGGTGGTTCATTCCGCTGTGGCAACCCCTGATTATTAAAGAGACTAAGCCGAAAAGAAAATGAATGAATGAATGAATGAAATTGCCCTTAGTGGAAAACGTGTGAATGTGTGTGTCCCACTACTGGGTGGCGCCTGAAAGCGCATCCACTGCGTAAAACATATGCTGAAATAGTTGGTGGTACATTCCACTGTGGCGATCCCTGAATAATATAGGAATTAAGCTGAAAAGAAACTGAATGAAGGAAATTGGCCTTAGTGTATGAATGTGTGTTTCCCAGACCTGGGTTGCGGCTGGAAGGGTATCCGCTGGGTAAAACATGTGACAGAATAGTTGGCGGGTCATTCCGCTGTGGCAACCCCTGTGTAAAAAATAGTGACTAAGCATTAAGGAATGAATAAAATAGGCCTTAGTGTATGAAAACATGTGTGAATTGGTGTTTCCCATAAAATAGTTGGCGGTTCATTCCGCTGTGGCGACCCCTGATAAATAAGGAACTTAGCTGAAGGAAAATGAATGAAAACTACAGCGAAAGGAAATCTTCTAGACTTTGAAGAGGGAAACGCAAGACATCAACATAGCTTACAATAATCTTACAACTCCCCTACTTATTAAAGTTGCAGAAACAAGTTTTGTACATCAAACTTTAGCACTACAGTTCTTCGTGAGATTTCAGCCTTAATTAAAAACATTTATTTTGCACCTCTGATTGCATCTCTTTGAATTTTAATGAGGCCCTCAGATACTCCATACTCTTAAGCTTTGCCTGTCAAACCAATCTCTTTCATGAATTAAAGGCACATTTCAGCTAAAACATGCTCTGGGGTGTTTTTTTTTTTGTTTTTTTTGTGCTCATGTGAAAGTAATAAAACAGGTTACTCGACTCCTGACTGTTTTATTACCAAACTCACAAGTGAAAATTTAAATGGTTTCGTGATAAAATGGAGGGAAAAAAAATACATTAACCCTTCAAGAAAATAAATCTGCTACGACTTCACAGTATAGCAGCTGGAGCGACGCCAACATTTAATGACATTTTAAAAGCAATGCAGACGTGGAGGTTACAATAGCGCTAAAATCAGAGGCTTAAAAGAGAAGTTTTGCATCTTCGGTGGCTAACATTTAATATGATTAAAAATCGCCTCACCGTCAGTATAGAAATATTAGCTTGGTTTCAGGCAGGGTGGGCTGAACTTAAGAAAGGTGTTTGTGAAGAGAGACGCCAACTGTGATTGGTCTTTGGAAAGGCCCTGTGAGAGAAATCCCATAGAGTCAGAGGTCTAATGTGTGTAGTCGCTCAGCCAACATCAAGCGGGTACAGCTTGCGGAGAGGAGAAATTTTCCATCTACCTACTGTCAAAATGTTTGAGCTACATAAATATACAGTATTTGCTTAAGGAGCACTTATATGCTGTTTATGCTTCCAAAAAGATGGATGGGGTGCTGACAACAAATACCAGGCAATATCATTTTTTTAAAAGCAGAAACAGGAGCGCAATCACACATGCCTGAAGACTGAATGGATAAGACCTTTTACATTCTGGTCAGATAACGTGTAGCACTTCAAAAGTTAGCATACTTTAAACCTGAAAACACAAATCAACACTTGCTCATCATTTCTTCATGAATTTTTAAATGTTGTCGATTATACAGTGAATGTTGTTTAATGTTGTGGCATTTGAAAACTCTTGGATTTATTGTTTCAAAATGTCTACCTCATCAACATATTAGCCCTTTAGGATTATACAGTTCTATTTGACATTTTTGTCAAAATTGAGTAATTGACATATTCTTATTAAATGACAACTTATTTACATTACGTGATGTTTTATATATATATATATATATATATATATATATATATATATATATATATATATATATATACAAGTTGTTTTAGAACTTTTATTTAAAAAACAAAAAAGGTATGGGCTTTTTTTTCAATATGCGTTCTTCAGCGGTCTTGCGTCCTCGTGTTCTCGTGAAACGTCATCATCAGCTGCCTAAGTTCAGACCAATTACCAACCTACGTCACACAGGTCCACACGCCACACGGGTCCCTGGTTGCAAAAAATACAGACAGGCTACAATGGGAAAGATGTCGTGTTTTGCGGTAGGATGCCGAATTCGAGTCCAAAAATGGAAAACTTAACTTTTATCATACACCACACACTGCTTTAAAACCGACTGCAGACGTCTTTGGCTAAATGGGAGCTGAATGAAGTGAGAAGCTAATTAGAAGTGCTGGACTCTGCAGTTCTCATGTCATATCAGGTCAATTCACGCTATGTTGAATCATACACATCACTCGTTTTTGATTGCAAAAATGATTTCAGCAAAAACAGTTACATATGGTTAATTAAACTGCTGACACTAAATGCTAAGAATGAAACGTGAAAGTTTATTAAGGTAAACTTAGTTTTATATTCACACATTCACACGTACAGGTGAAGTTCACTGTCAGAATGCAGTTGTTTTGCGTGTTGGTGATTTATTACCCAGGGCTTGTCGTTAGCTCCGTCTTGTTTTCTTATCTTTGGCTAGACGGAATCTCGGTGTTTAGCTCTTGAACCTGGTCATCATGGAGCAATATTTATTGCACATGACCTCAAAGAACAACATTGTTGGCATCCAAAGACTTGTAGACCTTTAACTTCTCTCTTGTAAAATCACTTGGAGCTTCATTGAGATATTTCGGGCTGAATACTTGGTCACTTCGTCTTATCCAATATTTATTGGGAGGGTGCTATCGCAAATGGAGCTGTCAGATGAACGCCGCTCACTTTAACGTTAATTTTGCTGAATCACTGTGCTTGTCACTGGGTGACGAGCTGTTATAATATGCTGTAAGCATTATGTAAATAATATATATAATATGTTAGCAATATATCTTATTTCTAAGACAACAACAAACTCTGCACCGCATCTGATATCATTTCCTCGCTGTAAATGCTGGGGCTCCCGGTTGCTTTCTGCCACCTCCTTGCGCGCGCATACTGAATTCTTACAAACATGGTAATTGGTCTACTCAAGACCGCAAGTACGGAGGACGCGTGAAACTTCCCGGATGTGTTCTTGAGGACGCACCGATGCAGACTTGAGCACCGAACTTGCTCTGGAAGTCCCAGAAGTCATTGCGACTGAAGGTGGGAAGCGCTGCATTTTATCTAGATTTATTATTAAAGTTCATAGATATGACTTATTTACCTCAGGAGTTTCCCTAAATGAAACGGTGAAAGTAAACATTACCATGGATATCTTAATAAAGGAATAAACACATTAAGGGTGTTTGTTTGCTGAAATTCGTATTAAAATCTGTTTTATTTATATTGTGCAACATATATTTTTATGCAAAGTATATATTTTGAAAAGGGGAAAAACAATAAATCGTTGTATGAATGCTGTAATGTTTAAATAATTTACCATTTAAAACACATAAGGGTCATGTGACCATCAGGAAGAACGCAGCATCTCAATTCTCAAAGGACGCGTTCTCTGCCCTCGCGGTCTCCTGAGTTCGTTCTTCCGAGGACACCTGGCAAGACCGGTCTCTACAAGAACACAAGTCCGTTCCCCTTCGGGGGGAACTTCAGCACTATAAGTGGATTTGATTTGTAAAATCCACGCATTGGGAGGATTCGGATCAGAAGCCGCTTGTCTGGAGAGTATTGAACGGGCCAATGAATGAAATTAATTGGCAGCGTAAGCTTGCGCAGGTGTGCGACATCTGCAATCATCTCAGCATATAAGCACACCTGAAGCCAGCAGACGCCATCCTTTTCGCTTCAGATCCTTTCTGAGTGAGTCGATGAGGGTTCCTCTTGCTGATCAGCACTTCAGAGCGAACGAGTGTGTCTCCCGGTCCAGAGTGGGTCTTCGCGGTGGCAGACGGTCGAGCTGGGTTACTCCCTTGCCTGCGGTTCTTTGGGTCCGGTCCTCCAGAGCGGTGCTTATAGTTGCAACTTTCCTAAAAGAGCAACACAGTCGTGCAGCACGTCCTTTTCAGGATGGCGCTCCGACTGTGCGTTTCTGGATGCGGGGGTTTCCTGGCTCCGGATGATGGACACGATCACTGCATTGCATGTTTGGGGGTCCAGCATGTTAATGCGGTGCTCGCGGGCGGTTCATGTCGTCATTGCGATGCCATGACCGTTGCACAGCTAAGATCGCGGCTAACTTTCGCAAGAGAGCGAGCCACCCCAGTTGCCTCCTGTTCTAAAAAAGCAGCGGGCGCTCGGGCAGATCTGAGGGTTTCAGCGGGAGATAATCCGCCGCCCACGGGCTCGCGGACCTCTCGCTCCTCACGGCGCACCATCCAAGCTTCGGGTGGTGAGAGTGATCCGTCTAACCAGATGGTAGCTCTCACACTCGCTGACACCGGAGATCAGATGTCCTCCGCGGCATCGGAGGGTGGGCTTTCACTGTCCGACGAAGATCCGGACCCGCTCGCCCCCTCCGGGCAGGTGAGCGCTGTCAAATCGGATCCTGAAGCGGACATGTTAGCCGTGCTTTCCCGGGCTGCTTCGGCCGTGGGGTTGGAGATGGTTTATCCCCCAGCTCCGCGGCCGGACCGACTAGATGGGTGCTACGTAGAGGACCAGAAGGCGAAGCCTTCGAAGCCTCTCGTCCCCTTCTTCCCGGAAGTGCACAGTAGGCTCACGCAGTCTTGGAGGGCACCTTTCTCTGCCCGTGCTGCGTGTGCCTCCGCCCTCACCGCCCTTGACGGCGGAGCTGCCAGGGGGTATGAGGCGATCCCGTCAGTGGAGCGCGCTATCGCGGTCAATCTTTGTCCGCGCGGCGCCTCTACGTGGCGGGGTTTGCCCCGCCTCCCGTCCAAAGCCTGTAGGTTGTCTGCCTCCCTCGGAGCCAGAGCTTATAAGGCTGCGGGCCAGGCTGCTTCTGCTTTGCACGCGATGGCCACCTACCAGCGCTACCAAGCGCAGGCGCTGGCCGAGCTGCACGAGGGCGGGTCCAACCCAAGCTTATTACATGAGCTGCGCACCGCGACCGACTATGCTCTTCGGACTACTAAGTCCGCCGCGTGTGCGCTGGGGAGGACGATGTCCACACTTGTGGTTCAGGAACGCCACCTCTGGCTAAACCTGGCCGATATGCGCGACGTTGACAAAGTTCGCTTTCTTGACTCGCCCATATCCCAGGCTGGCCTGTTCGGCGACACCGTCGGTGAATTCACCCAGGAATTCAAGGCGGTGAAAGAGCAGTCGGATGCGATGGGCAATGTCATCTATCGGCGTGGCCGTAAGCCCGCTCCGCCCGCCGAGCCATCCACTTCCGCTGTTCCTCGCCGAGGGCGCCCGCCAACGAGTGCTGCCCCGCCCCCGCCTGCGCCTCCGGCCAAGCGGGCGCGGCGTTCACCTCGAAAGCAGGCAGCCCCTCCTGCCCAGGGCGCCGTTAAGTCCGGTAAACGGACCGCGAAGCGTCCCTGAGACAGGCCATCCGGAGAAGAGGAAACTTGCTCTTTCCCCGCTGGAGGGCGGGGCCCCGATAACAACGGTACTTTTCAGTGCCACCAAAACATCAGTAAAAGAGCACTTTTTCCCTTCCCCGGATGTGACTGCACGAGTTCTGCCAGTCCGGGACGCGCTGCCTTCCGGCTCGCAGACTCTACGTGCTTCGCTAGTGGCTCACGAGCGCTGGGGGGACGGTCTCCCTTCCCTCAGCCCTCCAGCCCCCTCTCCGGAGTCAGGGTGCGGAGCCAGAGCGAATCGCTCTCCTCCAGCTCTTCCGCGGGACCCTCGTGCTTCCCGGATCAGCACACCCACTCCGCGCTGCCCCACCGCTGGTACGTCAGCGATTGTAGCGATGACTCCATTAGCGAGGGCTCTGCCTGCCTGGTTAGCGCGGGCCAGCCCCTCGCGGTGGCTCATACGCACAATCAGACTCGGTTACGCGATTCAGTTCGCGAAACGGCCCCCCAAGTTTACGGGCGTGTATTTCTCCAGGGTCAGCCCCCTGTCCGCCCCTGTCTTGCGAGAGGAGATTGCTGCCCTCCTGGCGAAGGGTGCAATCGAGCCGGTTCCTCCAGCCGAGATGGAGAGTGGGTTTTACAGCCCATACTTCATCGTACCCAAAAAGAGCTGTGGGTCACGGCCAATCCTAGATCTGCGCGTTTTGAACCGCTGTCTGCACAGGCTGCCGTTCAGAATGCTCACGCAGAGGCGCATTCTCCAATGCGTTCGTCCTCGGGATTGGTTTGCAGCCATAGACCTGAAGGACGCGTATTTCCATGTCTCTATTCTTCCACGCCACCGCCAATTTCTGCGGTTTGCGTTCGAGGGTCGAGCGTGGCAGTACAAGGTCCTTCCCTTCGGGCTCTCTCTGTCTCCGCGGGTCTTCACCAAACTCGCGGAGGGTGCCCTAGCGCCCCTTCGGCTCGCGGGCATTCGCATACTCAATTATCTCGACGACTGGCTGATTTTAGCCCACTCGCGGGAGCAATTGATTATGCACAGGGACAAGGTGCTTCGGCATCTCCGCCTACTGGGGCTTCAGGTCAACCGAGAAAAGAGCAAACTCGCCCCCGTGCAGAGGATTTCTTTTCTCGGGATGGAGCTGGACTCGATCACCATGGTAGTGCACCTCTCCGAGGAACGCGCTCGCCTGTTGCTGAACTGTCTGAGGGAGCTCGACAGCAAACTAGTGGTCCCACTGAAGTTCTTTCAGAGGCTCCTGGGGCATATGGCATCCGCAGCCGCCGTCACGCCGCTCGGGTTGCTCCATATGAGACCACTTCAGCACTGGCTTCACGATCGGGTCCCCAGACGCGCATGGCACGCGGGCACACACCGGGTCTCGGTTACTGCGCTGTGTCGCCGCGCCCTCAGCCCTTGGAACGACCCCTCGTTCCTACAGGCCGGTGTGCCTCTAGGACAGGCGTCCAGCCATGTTGTTGTTTCAACAGACGCTTCCAACACGGGTTGGGGGGCCGTGTGTCGCGGGCATGCGGCTGCGGGCCTCTGGAAGGGTGCCCAGCTGCATTGGCATATCAATCGCCTAGAGCTGTTGGCAGTGTTCCTCGCTCTCCACCGCTTTTTACCGGTGCTGGAGCGGCAACACGTGCTGGTCAGGGCGGACAGTACGTCGGCGGCGGCGTATATCAACCGCATGGGGGGTATGCGCTCTCGCCGCATGTCTCAGCTCGCCCGCCGTCTGCTCCTCTGGAGTCACCCGCGGCTGAAATCGCTGCGCGCCATTCACGTCCCAGGCACGCTCAATCGTGCAGCCGTTGCGCTCTCACGACAGCTGTTACGTCCTGGAGAATGGAGACTCCACCCCGAGTCTGTTCAGCTGATATGGGCACGATTCGGGGAGGCCCAGATCGATCTGTTTGCTTCCCCCGAGAACGCTCACTGCCAGTTGTTTTTTTTTTTCCCTGACCGAGGGCTCTCTCGGCACGGATGCACTGGCCCACAGCTGGCCTCGGGGCATGCGCAAGTATGCGTTTCCCCCAGTGAGCCTGCTCGCGCAGTTTCTGTGCAAGGTCAGGGAGGACGAGGAACAGGTTCTGCTAGTTGCGCCCCTTTGGCCCAACCGGACCTGGATATCAGAGCTCTCACTCCTCGCGACGGCCCTCCCCTGGCGGATCCCTTTGAGAGAGGACCTACTCTCTCAGGGACAGGGCACCATCTGGCACCCTCGCCCCGATCTTTGGAACCTCCACGTGTGGTCCCTAGACGCGAGGAAGACTTAGGTAACCTACCGACTGCGGTGGTTAATACCATCTCTCAGGCTAGAGCCCCCTCCACGAGGCGCGCCTACGCCCTGAAGTGGAGTCTATTCACTGAATGGTGCGTCTCTCGCAGAGAAGACCCCCGAAATTGCCAGATTAGTGTTGTGCTCTCTTTCCTTCAAGAGAAGTTGGACAGCAGGCTGTCGCCCTCCACTCTCAAGGTTTACGTGGCCGCCATCTCCGCTTATCATAGCGCGGTAGCTGGCGGCACCGTGGGAAAGCATAACCTGGTCATCCAGTTCCTTAGGGGTGCTAGGCGAATTAATCCATCTGGCCCCCCTCTCATGCCCTCTTGGGATCTCGCCCTCGTTCTCACGAGTCTGCGATCCGATCCCTTTGAGCCACTCGAATCAGTATCTCTAAGATTTCTGTCCCTGAAGACAGCTCTGCTGGTTGCGTTGGCCTCCATCAAGAGGGTCGGGGACCTGGAGGCATTTTCGGTCAGTGACTCGTGCCTGGAATTCGGGCCGGATTACTCTCACGTCATCCTGAGACCCCGCCCCGGTTATGTGCCCAAGGTTCCTACCACCCCCTTTAGAGATCAGGTAGTGAACCTGCAAGCGCTGCCCCCGGAGGAGGCAGACCCAGCCCTTTCTTTACTTTGTCCAGTTCGCGCTCTGCGCATTTATGTGGACCGTACTCAGAATTTTAGATCATCTGAGCAGCTCTTTGTCTGTTATGGCGGTCGGCAGCAGGGAAGTGCCGTATCGAAACAAAGATTATCCCACTAGATTGTGGATGCCATTTCACTCGCTTATTCGAGTCGAGGTCAGCCGTGTCCCCCGGGAGTTCGTGCACACTCCACTCGGAGCGTTGCATCCTCTTGGGCGCGTGCACGCGGCGCCTCTCTAACAGACATCTGTAGAGCTGCGGGCTGGGCGACACCCAACACATTTGCAAGGTTTTACAATCTGCGAGTGGAGCCGGTTTCCTCAAGGGTATTAGGTAACCCTTTGGTGATTGAGGAGACAACTCGGTAGGGTGTTGAAACACGCTTGCTGCGCCATTCTCCCTAACACGGAGGTACGTGCGCCTTTTTTATCTGTCAGTAAAGTTCCCCGTCAGGTGAGCCCTGCAGATTCCTCCGTGGCCCCCAGCACTGACTCAGCGGAGGAGTCACTTGCTGGCCCACTACGTTGTAGGTCTGCCCGCTGGTCAGCCCGCGTTTTTGGTATAGGTGCCTGCTATGCGTGATCCCCACTAGGCGATCCCATATGCTTATTCCGCCACGGTTAAGTCCCCCCCCTGGGCGGACCCGTGTCTTCCCTCTCCGCTAACCACTCTTTTGCTATGCGTACTCCCCCTTTTTAGGGCTAGTCCATATGTAAATTCTGCCATCTATCCCCCCCTTGGGTAACGGATGGCCTCCGCAGCGTCCTCCCTATCGGGATTGCACGCTTCCCAACGTACTGTCGTATTTCCTAGAATTATCTAGATGCTCACGACTTCCCAAAAAATATATCTAAATCCGTAAAACTTCTGTTGAAGTAGGATAAATTAGGGCCAGGGACACGTTGGAGGACCGCGCCCCCCATGATGTGGGTGCGTCACGCTTGCTTGACTATCTCCTCATCGGGGGTGTTGGTAAGGTGCAGTCATTATGGCGCTTTCAATGGGCTCCCAATGCGTGGATTTTACAAATCAAATCCACTTATAGTGCTGAAGTTCCCCCCGAAGGGGAACGTTCGAGGTTACTGAAGTAACCCTTCGTTCCCCGAGGAGGGGAACGGAAGCACTATACTCCGTCGCCATAATGACTGTCCCTTAGCTGTTTGAAAGTCTCTTCAGCTTAAAAGGATGGCGTCTGCTGGCTTCAGGTGTGCTTATATGCTGAGATAATTGCAGATGTCGCACACCTGCGCAAGCTTACGCTGCCAATTAATTTCATTCATTGGCCCGTTCAATACTCTCCAGACAAGCGGCTTCTGATCCGAATCCTCCCAATGCGTGGATTTTACAAATCAAATCCACTTATAGTGCTTCCGTTCCCCTCCTCGGGGAACGAAGGGTTACTTTAGTAACCTCGAACGTTCTCTGCGTTCTTGGAATTGAGAAACAGCCTTGATCTACAAAGTCGAACTCTAGCTTGGCTTTATAAGGTTCTTTCTCTGAGCCAATCAGCATTTTAAATGCTGATGCACAAGGACCAATCAGAATCAGCTTTTTTGTCATTTCGCCAGACTGCTCTGCTGACAGTGGGAAAGACCAGAAAGAAACCCAAAATCAGAGTCGACTAAATAATGCTGCTCCACAAAAAATTGAGAAGAAACCTGAAACTGATTTTTTTTTTATAAATGTGAGGATTTAGAAGCATTTTTTGATTGAGATGAAACGTTTAAGTTTACACTGTTGAAAAAAAAATATTGAAACAATGTAATATATTCAATGTGAAATATTTTTATTTGTGTAAAATATAAGTCCAAAAAACATTTTTCTGTGTTTATTACACTTTGTTAAACAACTCATTTGCTCATTGTCTGTTTTCTTTTAAAGTCTTTAAAGTTGATATTAAGCCTTAAAGAGCAAACTCATTCATTCATTTTCTTTTCGACTTAGTCCTTTTATTAATCTGGGGTCGCCACAGTGGAATGAACCGCCAACTTATCCAGCAAATGTTTAACGCAGCGGATGCCCTTCCAGCTGCAACACATATTCTAAGCGGAAAATGACTAGAATTAGAAGGTTACATTTGCATTTGCCCTATTTTTTACCCCAACTTGTAAATTTAAGAGAATTTTGATCATTTACATTTAGAGTACATTTAGCATCTCTGTCATGTTAATGTATGAAAGAGAAATATTGTTTATTGAATGCAAAAACTTTGAAGCTCAATATCTCAAAACCCTTTAAAACACAGATATAACCTTATAATTTGAATGTGTCTACAAATGCATATCTGCTGTTACAGTACCTCTTGCCATGGTACAGTATAAAAATATACAGACAGACAGACAGACAGACAGACAGACAGACAGACAGACAGACAGACAGACAGATAGATAGATAGATAGATAGATAGATAGATAGATAGATAGATAGATAGATAGATAGATAGATAGATAGACAGATTATGCAACAAAAGAATGTAATATGTAAATATACTCCATCATTCTGTGTTCTCTGCTCTTTTTCTAGGCGCACACTCAAAGGCTTTAATGGTATGTTGCCTTGCCGACACCAAAGAAGAAAAGAGGTGAGATTTATAGTGCACCTTGGTCTAGACCCTGTTAACCGATCCCAGTTAAATGTCAGACACACTCTGCTCTCACATAAGCTTGTAAAACTTGGCAAACACAATACACTGCATATAGAGGTGAGACATCATTGCATTCAGGACCATCTCCAGCAATGCACTGGCCTTTCCATGCCTTCTCAATTACATTTTATACTGCTTCATACATTCCCTTTCCCAAAGGGGCTCCGAGCTGGGCTTCAGCAACAGGGGGGAGAGAACGATAGGTGGTGGTTTGTTTGTCATTGACAAGTAGCCCAGGCTCACAAATTACACGGGAACCTCAGAACTTTTGTTTATGCTCTGCTTGATAAAGGAAATCATTTTACATGCAGACAGGCAACTAAAACAATGCATTGAGGATGAGGAAAAACAAGAGCCTGAACATATGGAGAGCATGTGGGTGGAAAGTAAAACAAAGCTCGAAGACTAGAAAATGCCTCAAAGAACTAATGAATTGCTAGACGGCACAGTTTTCTTTTAAATCTGTCTGCAGGCTTTAGTCACGCTATGAACCATGATTTGCTACTTGTTCATTAATTAGGATAATTGTTTTCTAGAAAACATTTGATTGGACATATATAAATGTCACGAATGACTGAATTAGCAGATATAACTATTAGCAGACAGTTATTTGTTGCTGATATTTATTGTTAAGTAAAATCACAAATGTAATGGGCACAATGTTTCGACCAGGGGTGTCCAAACTCGGTCCTGGAGGGCCGGTATCCTTCAGATTTTAGCTCCAACTTGCCTCAGCCTACCTGGAAGGAATGTTTCTAGAAAGCCTCTTGAAAGTGTCTGATTGTGGTTGGAACTAAACTTTGTAGGAAACCGGCCCTCCAGGACCGAGTTTGGACATGCCTGGTATAGACCAAAGTGTTCACAAGAAATTCAGTTTATTAACAATAGTTATTTATTCATTCATTTTCTTTTCGGCTTAGTCCTTTTATTAATCTGGGGTCAACTTATCACTGGGAAATATCCATACACACACACACACACACTACGGGCAATTTAGCTTACCCAATTCATCTATACCACATGTCTTTGGACTTGTGGGGGCAAACAGGGCATGCGAAGGAAACCCATGCAAACACGTGGAGGACATGCAAACTCAACACAGAAATGCCAACTGACCCAGCCGAGACTCAAACCAGTTACCTTCTTGCTGTGAGGCAATCGTGCTACCCACTGAGCCACTGTGACGTCCATCATCAGTTATATAAATATAAAAATATGAATGCAAGTATACATATTTATGCAAAAAAGGAAGAGCATACTTATTTTTACTTATTCATGCTATTTTTTATTCAATACATAATTGATGATGTGTTGCTGACAATAGAGTAGTCTTAGCATCAGACGTCATGTTAAGCACTGCTCACAGACCTGTGGCTGAAGGTCTGATGCATATGGCACACTTATCTAAAAACACTTTAGCAACTCTGACTGTTTTGTCAAGTGGAGTCAGGTGTGCAGAAATCTTAACCAGTCTGCCTGGAAACAAGTCTGAGTGGATAAAAAAAGCTGCAATGTTTAAATTGATGTCAATGCTCATTAATTGATGCATGTTCAATTCAGGAATTCTTCAAATATCTGGTTGAATTTCTGGGTGTTTTAGTAAAAATGTTGTGTGAGACATTTATGAATCAGTGATTTACTGCCCGCACCCCAGTTTGTTATCTTAAGTTGGGTTGGGTCGATAGACGATGCCATCATTCATTAACAATGACCGATAGACATCACAATGTTGAGCCGACATCGCGATCCTCCGCACCCGTCGCAGCAACCTGCTGGTGAAAAATACACACTTAGGCCCAGTTTACACTAATACATCCCCACCACTGGTTCCCACCCTGGCATTTTATTTTGCATTTCTGAAAAGCCCTCCTTCCACACTATACCACTGAAAATGCACATCACGTGACCACACACACACACGGTCATGCGCTGAAGCGTACACGAAGTCTTAAGCACAAAACCCCAGAGAGCCCCAGTTTATCAAGGATGTTCCGCTGGATTGCGTCTCACTATAGTTGTTAAACGTGATATTTAATTAATCTTGTCTCTATCTACTTACTAACTCTTAAGTCTTTTTAATCTATCAAGTAACGTGTCACAGTGTCAGTAAACTGTTTCAATCTTTCGCTTTCGAGCTTGTAGTATTTTTACTACAGATATTGTTGGTTGGTTCCTGTTTTTTGTGCACCTTTTACCAACACAGTTTGTTGAAGACATTATAACGACATAATCTATTCATGCCAGAGTGCCATTGAAAATGTGATTGACAGGTGGTAATTTGTAAGTAACTTATCTTTATTTATTTATGATTTGGTTATGGGTAAAACAAAGACTATGGGGGTCAGGTAGTCAGTTGAAATTGTAGGCTACAAATAATTATTTGTTATGAAATAATTATTCATAAATAATTGATTCACTGCCGCCTAAGACGACGATGCAATTGTCCATTGCGATGTTTCACATTAGACATTGTCCGATACCAAATTGGTCAACATCGCCCAACCCTAATCGTAATGATGTCTTTGTGACGATGATAATTCAATAATTTGACTTAAATGTTGGATTATTAAAATTATATGGTATTTATAGTGACTTTTTTCTAATGGCTGTGAAAAACCTTAAAATATTTTGTCATTTTGGTCATTAAGATAAAAGGAAGACATTGTTTAAAACAGTACAGTCTTTTTATTTGTGGATACTCACAAATAAAACAACACCAAAAAATGTTTTGTAGAACAAAGAAAACTTTCACCTTAGTCTAAGGGATCTTTGTGTAGAAATGCATTACAAAATAATGAACGAATCTCAGAATAATGTCTACATGTCCAACTGATTTGACTGTATGTTTTGCTGACAGATCATTAATGATACAGATGCATCATTGTTGTTTTAAATATATTTATGAATAATTAATACATGGTTGTGTGCCAGGCTGTTATTCTGTGGACATTTCCACATTCCTAAACAAGATGCGGTACAAAACAAAACATGATTGGTTGTTTGGTTAACCTATCAGTCAAATAGCACTGTGGGCAGTCCTTGGCCATTCAAATTATACAAAGTGCCCAAATCTTCAGCTGTCAGTTTGAAGTCTGGCTATGCGATACAATTTTCAACAGTGTTTAAAGATTAAAGATGGTCTGCATTGTAATAATAATAATAATAATTCTTACTTTTATACATCGCTTTTCTGGACACTCAAAGCGCTTTACACATGGTGGAAATCTCCTCATCCACCACCAGTGTGCAGCATCCACGTGGTGGCTGATTGGTGGAGAGGAGACAGAGTGATGAAGCCAATCATGAAAAGGGGATGGTTAGGAGGCCATGATTGACAGAGGCCAATGGGCAAAAACTTTGTATTTTATTAGATAAACAAGTTTATTTAAAACTATTTATACTAAACGACAACAATATTTTAATCAAGTAAAATAACTCCAGATTATACTTCGTTTATGTACAGTCATGATGACCACAGATCCGCTTTTGAGTTTTACAACCTGCGCTGGGTGTGTGTGGTGTCTGTACTACTGTGCTATGAGCTAACACTGACCTATTAGCGGAGATACAGCGGAAGAATATTATAGTTTCCATTCTTGTTTCTATTTAAATAAATATTTATATAATATGCGACGCTATAATTATTAAGACATTCTAAAATCTCTGACCACTCAGTAAGAACCCCCCCAACCAACCTGGTTTTGGACAGCCGCTGCGATCGGATACTATACCAAAGTCAGCGAGCCAGGGGTTTTATAGACTGTACCAAAATGCTAAGGACCCAAAGGGGGGAAATTACAGGAGAAAAAACAAATGGGACGGTGGTGGGAGATGGGCCTGAAATACGGGAGACTCCTGGGAAAAACAGGAGTGCTGGCAGATATACACATTTTGCTGATTTCAGCAAGATCTCAAGAGGAAAAATGTATGAATTTATACAAATTTGTACAAAACTATACAAATTATGGATAACTTGTATGAATACATATGATTGCATTAATATCAAAATGTGAGATTTTTAAAAGAAGACACCCATCCCTAACCATCCATACACAAATTGTACTAAATTGTACAAATATATTTGGACAATTTTATATGAATTAGCCACTAAATAAAAAAATTAAAAAAAAGAATTTTGAATTGAATGAACTTGAATTGAAAATGTAAAATATCAGCATTTATTTAAAATAGATGAGATATTGTTTCATCTTCTGCAAAATGTACGGTGACTTAGCAATATTTTAATGCCTAAGCTCATAGGGATTTGTTAAAACCCTACAACCTTTAACGTGAGCAGTAGTAATAGTAATTCTGGTCTTATTTGAAAGGAAAGGAAAACCTGGCCAAACCACGATGAAACCCAACAATGTGGTTAATGTGTTTTATCCTTGCAAAACTGACAATTAAAACGTAAGAGGTGTTTTTCCCTCTCACGCTACACTCCAAAACCAAAGGTGTTCTGTTCTTTGTTCTCGCTGAAGAGAAAGCCCAAAATCTGTCACAATCAATGAAGTAGTCTGTTCAGCGAATTGATATGTTGCCTTTATCTTTAACAGACCATACATTTGTACAAAACCGATGTGTCTTTAAACCCTCACACCAAAGTTCATTCTCTGGTGGTCCTCAGTGGGTAGCGGTGTTACTGGTATCCTACATGTGCTTCGGGATCGTAAGACCATGTTTCGATTGCCTTGATATGCATCTGGCAGGCCTATAAAGAAGTGCAGATGTGGTTTGCGTTGTTTCATTTTAAAACTGGACACCACTGCTGCTAGTATGTACCATATCAAAGCCTGATGGCACTGGGCCAACTACTATATCTTTTCATGCCAATAAACCAATAACGCACATAAAATTTATCAGCTCATGTTGAACGGAGGCACCCCCTTGTTCTTGTTCCACGGTGTTATTCTAGTGAAATTACAAGTATGATTCATTTAAACCAACTTCCTTTCTCACTTCCCAATTCCCTACAGAGCTGCCATCCCTCTTTGTTGAGAAGCAGAACCAAGGCTGTCACATCTCTTCAAGCCAGTGCCAAACATCGGCCGCCTGAGGAGTAATTGATTCTATTCTGTCTCGATTTTAGAGAAGGTGTTAAATCGGTTTAGCAGACAGAATCCGTGAATGGAATGCAGCAAAAGCAGTTCCAACGATTGCTGACATCCATTACTGTTAAGAGCACATGCCAGCAAAGCACAAATCCTGCTCAGATGGAGACTATGCAGTAGGTGGCAATTTAACTGTTACAGTAAGTCTGAACAAATCCTGTTGAAGGAATTGAGAGTTTACAACAACCGAAGGCTTCAGGAAGGGTTAGTATGGTTTGTAAAGATTTGTAATAATAATGGGGGGTCACGGTGGCGCAGTGGGTAGCACGATTGCCTCACAGCAAGAAGGTCGCTGGATCGAGCTCTGGCTGGGTCAGTTGGCATTTCTGTGTGGAATTTGCTTGTTCTCTGCTCCCCGTGTTCCCGTGGGTTTTCTCCGGGTGCTCCAGTTTCCCCCACAGGCCAAAGACATGCGCTATAGATGAACTGAATAAGCTAAATTGGCCATAGTGTATGTGTGTGAATGCAAGAGTGTATGGGTGTTATTGTTGGACAATGCACACTTGGCTGATGATTGATTTTAAAGCGTGTTTGGCATGCTGTCCTGGGAGAGAGCCCTGAGCTATAGCTTTAGAGTGACTTGGGAATTGTTTAATTGGTAAATCATACATCAGCTGAGGCGGGTCCAGCGATGGTCAATCATGACACATGCTCCTCTCAAAATTAGTTTATAAATAACTTCACGTATTGATGAAACAGATGCATCTTTAGATGTTTCTTAAAAATGACCAGGGACTCACATAGAGTCATGTTCTGTTTGGTTTATCATGCTATCCAGCAATTAGATATTTTATTCAATGTTGACATCACAATGTTAAATATCACTTTGCTCATTCACCAAGCTTTAGCTGTGCTGAATATTTTGTGGACTTTTAATTTATATTGATTTAATATAACATGCAAGTGATATTTTAAAATACCAAAAACGTTTAAATTAACTTTTTGTATAGACACACTTTTCCACTACTGTGTTAAAACACACCAAGAACAATCAGGAATGGTTTTACTTGCATTTCCATGTGAACTTGGAATAGCACGGCATGATAATGAACTTTTTCAACCTGGAATTATAGGCATGGTTAGACAATTATGCTGAACTGTACTGGACTGGTAGAACAAATGTGCACATGACGTCGCCACTCTGCTGCCCGGCTGCCCATTTTTCCATAGCTGGCTAGGCAGAGTACCCAAAACAAAAAGTGAGTCCTAAAAACGGAAATACTGACAACCCTTCATATCGCTGTTTTATTACACTTACATTAACAAGGCAACCACTGGCACATTTGTATTACATTCCAAAACAATCTATTATCAGCACCACAGTGGATAAAATAACCATTTCCATTCTGACTGTACCAGCATTGTATGCTGTTAAGCAAACAGAACTGTTTGGTCCAATAATGAAAAAGCATCTAATTTGTATTTATTGCATATTCTCAATATTTTTTTGCTCATGTACTTTACTACAAAACGTCAGTGATTTTTCAATGTACAGAAAGATTTTGCCCTCTGTGAGCAACCCTGTCTGTGCCCTTTTTCAGGACACATATTGAGTTGTAGGAATACTGGCCATAAGACACTCACTATTCTCCTAGAAAAACACAGTGTTTTGAGACTTGATAACAAAGATAGTGTGAAGCATTTTTCTCTGCTTTGAAAGTAGGAATATTGTCTCTTTTATGTCCCGTGGAAATGAGATGTCCCCTCTGTGTCTCTTTGAATCTGCATGCAGTCTAGAAAGTGTCTGTGCTCCGATGCCAAACACAACAGCCTTGCGTGATGTAAATCGCATGAGGTGACACAGGCAAAGGAAGATGCATGTCTGAGCTGTCAGAGCCAGACATTTCCATTAATAGCCTGTCAGGGTGCCTTGTATTCACAGGAAAACTCTCCGAAACGATGGAAATGAAAATTTTCCCTATCAGAATTTTTTTTTACAATGCTTCTTCAAAATTACAGAGGAGCACAGTCCTGAGATGTGCCCAAGTAGAGGGTCAAGACTAGATTGGCACATCATGATTTTGCCAAGTAGATTGCGATCCTGGATGAACATCTATGTTCATCCTGAAACATCATCTTTGTTGGATAATGAATCCTAAACCTATTCCCTACCCCTAAACTCAACCATAACTGTAAATTATTCCCAAAAATAATAATAATTGAATAACAATCATGTAGAAGTGCATTAAACTAACCGTAAGCCTATATAAACTGTAAACATTTCCCTTAATTCTTATTGGCTGATTGATTGGAATTTTGTTCCAGAATCAACTCAGGAACATGTCCTATTTGGTGAAATCAGGTTGGCAACCAGAATGTGCATATGGTTTGTTATAGTAAGTTTTAAATACCAGTAAGCCTCAAACATTTTATAATGGGAAAGAAAAAGCTTAACATAGCCAAAAAAAAGACAGAACTGAGTCTGCAGGTGGTATGTAAAATATATAAACTTTAATTCTTGGTTCACACCAAAAGCAGATTTAAATAGTCAATTTCATACAAAGTCAATGCAAATAGTGGCAAATTATCACTGTGCAGATGACACTGAATGCGAAACAGATTTGCTGCGAAAGCGTGAAATTCACCTTAATCTTGTTTACCGCATAAGTTCAAATAATTATACTTCCTAAAACATTCCATGAGTAGCAAGTGATACGATGCTTTGTGTTGGACGTGAAACCAGCATACACTCAAAGTAATACTTTTTGCTGCTTGTTCAAACTACTACGTTTTTTATTATCAACTTAATTATTTTGTGTTTAATCTACTTCAATTTTCAAAAACAATCAAGTAAACTTAATCGATTTGTCTTGAGACAACATGAAGGATTTGTGAAGGAACTCAGCATTTTTTAGTGTAGGAGATGATTTCATCTGTTATTTGCAGATGATGTTGTTCTGTTGGCTTCATCAAACATGGACCTTCAGCATGCACTGGGGCGGTTTTCTGCCGAGTGTGACGTGGCTGGGATGAGAATTAGCACCTCCATGTCTGAGGCATAGTGCTCCACTGGAAAAAGGTGGTTTGCCATCTCCAGGTTGGAGGAAAGTCCTTACCCCAGGTGAAGGAGTTCAAGTATCTTGAGTGAGGGAAGGGTGGAACGTGAGATTGACAGGCGGATTGGTCCAGCGGCGGCAGTAATGCGGTCGATGTACCAGTCTGTTGTTGTAAACAAGGAGCTGAGCCGAAAGGCAAAGCTTTCCATTTACCAGTCAATCTACGTTCCTACTCTCACTTATGGTCATGAGCTTTGGGTCATGACTGAAAGGACAAGATCTCAGATACAAGTGGCCGAAATGAGTTTCCTTCACAGGGTGGCAGGGTGCAACCTTATGGATAGGGTGAGGAGCTCTGACACCCAGGAGGAGCTTGGAGTAGAGCCGTTGCTCCTCCACATCGAGAGAAGTCAGCTGAGGTGGCTCAGGCATCTGTTTTAGATGCCTCCTGGACACCTACCTAGGAAGGTGTTTCAGGCATGTTCCACCGGGAGGAGGCCTCGGGGAAGACCCAGCACACACCGGAGGGACTATGTCTCTTGGCTGGCCTGTAACCGCCTCGGTATCCTCCTGCAGGAGAAGTGTGGGGGGAGAGAGAAGTCTGGGGCTGTTTCCTAAGACTGCTGCCCCTGCGACCCGATCCGGTAAAAGTGGTAGAAAATGAATGAAGGAATGAATGAATGAATGAGATTTTACCTTGTTTTGGCTGGAGTCACTAGAGGGCCTTTTGTATTGGAAATACAAGTTCCTAGAACTTGTAAGTACCAACTTTTTGGTATGTTGAAACTAGGGATTCTCCGAACAGGATTTTTGCAGCCGATACTGAGTACCGATTCCATCTAATGGTGATCAGCCCATACCGAGTACCGATTCTGATGTTTCAAGCTATTTAATGCATAAAAGACATTTTCATTCACTCTAGTCTGGTATTTTCATTAACGGAGCCAGTATGAATACGGTATGTGTGAGACTCGTGAAGCTTCTAGAAGTTATACGGTTGGATGAGACTCTAGATAGGGGCCCTAGATAAACAGAGGTTGCATCGCATCTGTATGTGTTTTAGCTGCTGTGACGCGAGCGCAGTGACCGCTCATACTCCCACATATCATTTATCTCCTCACGTTGTAGCTGCTGTATGTATAAGCCAGGATGTATGTTTTTATGTGCATCTTTCTCTGCTTGTGAATTCATAAACAAACACTTGCGATCGGTTCATGGGATCCACCAGATCAGTGAGTACCGGTTGAGTCATTTAATGTGATTATCGGCCGATACCGGAGCATCCCAATTTCAGTAAATGTGAAGTTCAATCCAGCACAGAAGTAACTATACCAGTGATGTAAGTATATTAAATATGCCATTTTAAATTTTTACAAGATATAAACACAAAGAGGGTGGCACGGTGGCTCAGTGGTTAGCACTTTGCCTCACAGTAAGAAGATCGCTGGTTCCCGGCTGGGCCAGTTAGCATTTCTGTCTGGAGTTTGCATGTTCTTCCAGTGTTGGCATGGGTTTCCCCCACAGTCCAAATTAATAGGTGCCACCACTGTAGGTGAATTGGATGAATATAATTGGCTGTAGGTTATGAGTGTTTGTGAGCATGTAAGAGTGTACGGGTGTTTCCCAGTACTGGGTTGCGGCTGGAAGGGCATCCGCTGTGTAAAACATATCCCAGAATAGTTGGCGGTTCCTTCTGCTGTGGCGACACCTGATCAATATGGGACTAAGCCGAAGGAAATGACATAAAGAAGAGTTAACATTAGCTGCATTTTCCTTTCAAATTTGGCTGTAACATTGTTAGGTTAATTTCGAATATGTCACACTAAAACGTTCTCTCTCAGGTGATTTAACTCTCCATTTTGCTGTTTCAATCACAGTCTATATGTCTACAGTACATTTCTTCTTCATTCTTACACAACACACAAGAAAACAGCTTTGATCACAGCGTTTTCTGTAGTTGGTGATTTAGCTTAAGGATTTTGCTTGATGTCTCTGCTGACTGGTTTACAGCACTTCAGAGCTCCTATTAAAAGTAGAAGTGTAACCAGGAAAATGGTCTATGGCAGTAATTTAGTTCTTTGGAAACTGGGCCTGGCAGCTATAATTCCTATAACTGCGTTCTTATAACAACCTGCTGCAAAATCCCCTTATGATGACTTTATCTGGTCGTCAGCGTGATTCTCTTTCCATTTCCTTTTTCTCTCATTTAATAGTTCAGGAATGATAAAAACTGGCACTTGAGAAATATTTAATATTGTATTTGTTTTCACAGACATAAAAAGCGCTGAAACTCCAGGGATCGTGACCTGAAATAAATCAGCTGCAGTGTGTTGCAATGTCAATTTCCCCTGCCGATAATCAACACAGAGATAATGATGCTGTGATAGTGCGCAAGACAGAGACGTGTGAAAGCACATAGAAAGTGAGAAACTTCTCGTGTTCACGCTCACAGTGTGTTCTTCTCACGTCATTTCATATATCTGCATACATCATCCAGGTTAATCATCAAAGTGAGATGTAGCTAATGAGTTCTGATGGCTGACAGGGCTGAAAAGAGTCTGCTTTCTTTCGTTTCAGTTTTGTTTTGATTACTTACTGTTTGTATTTATTAATTTTAGTTTTTTGTATCTATATTATATTTTACAATTCATTTATTTTGTATTACATGCGAGGAATTTCATAGACTTTTAGTATTTTATTATACCGTATAATTACTTATGTTTAACAATTTATATTTTAGTTTATTTAATTTTAATAATTATTATTATTTTATTATACATTTTTACATCACTAATTTATTTAAATATTTTAATTGCATTTATTTGTTTTATTTATTTATTTTTTTAAATTGTAAACGTATTTATTTAGTTCATATTTATTTCTTCTATAAATTATGTTTATTTTTATTTGTAAAACTACAGTATATTTATTTTGTAGGTCATGTTTTGTTATATTACTTTAATATATTTATTATACTTGTATTTATACAATGTAGTTTATTCACATTTATTAATGTTATATGTATTTATTTGTTTTATTTTAAATGTATTTATTCATTATTTTATGTATACAGTATACTGTATATATTTATTTAATAATTTCTTTTTACTTTTATTGTCCTTTAGTCCAAAAAAAGATTTTCCTGTATGTTGCATGTTTGAGTGAAAAGTTTAGTTAAAAAAATAAACACTGATTTCAGAATGTCTTAATATTTGGTTTGTTCATTTTTGG